>NC_069504.1:562416163-562616163 GCF_027579735.1 Bombina bombina
TAAGGACTCTGGCTCCTGAAATCTCTGGACCATGAGTACATGGCTGGTTATATTGATGTTCACAGGTGCAAATTGCTCTCGAGGCAATCGATTATTTAATAGTCGCTTATTAAAGCTCACACAAATGACCACCACTTCAGCATTTTTTAAAAGCGTGAATTTGTGTTTTATCTATATCTAAAGTCTAGGTTTGAGTAACTTTAACAGTTTACTTGTTTGCTTATTTTATATATCTTTTAACAGATACTTCGGAATATTAAAGGCAAAAAGCCTAAGTTTAAATAAGCAGGGTTTCTCTAAATGAAAATCTGACGCTTAAAGGGACATAAAAGTTTATTTTCAGATAGAGCGTACAATTTTGCTTCATTCTCTTGGTATGCTGTGTTGGAGCAGCAATGCACTACTGGGAGCTAGCTGAACGTATTGGTAAGCCAATAACAAAATGTATATATGAGCAGTCAACTATCAGCAGCTAGCTTCCAGCTCCTGAGCCTACATCGGTATGTTTTTCAACAAAGGATACAAAGAGAAATAGAAGTAAAAAGGAAGGTTTAAAATTGTATCTATGCTCTATCTGAATCTATGAAGAAAAATAATGGAGTTCCCTGTCCCGTGACGTCATGTAGTTCTATACTCCACTAATAATAATAATAATAATAATTGTTTACTTCAGGTCTTAAAAAGTGCTAAATTGTATTTTTTTTTTTTTTTTTTGCGCAAGGTAACACAAAAAATAACACACCCTGCGCTATTTCTTGCTCTCTACTTGTAATCTAGCCTTTAATGTTTATTATATAACATTATTAAAAGTATAGTATATGATAAAATATAAATTAAAAATCAAATTTAAATTAAACACAATTTTAAAGTCTCTTGTAGTGCTAAGCTATGTGTGTTATTCCTAGTCAGTAAAGAAGTGTGGGATCCAGATGACATGACAGCCTTCTGTAAACAGTGTGGTCACGTGATTAGATCCATGACAAGTAAGCCTTATTCTCGCTTCATAATATAAAACCACCTTCAATATATATTGTAGTCACGTGGTTGAATGACGTCAAGTGCTGGTCTCATTACATAGCATATGACTTTATAAACTATGGACATAATCGAATATTAGTCCATGCCATACGTTTACTTACGCATGTAAATGATTGTTATCTTACAATTTAAAATGTAGTGAGCTATAATTACATTACTTCAACTAGGCATGGGAAAAAATTCATATTCTCCGTGCAAATCCAGATCTTTGTGTTTTGCATTTTCACACTGATTTAACCAGCTACAAAAAGAGGCTAATTCCACTTGCTGCGGCCATATTAGTAATTTGTTTTGCAGACAAACGTAGAATACGAATTTTCCCCGAAGCCTCACTTCAACCGTTTTGTTCATTGTCAAATGAATATTCAACTTATCTTACCAAGCGGAGCACTCCTAAATATCCTCTACTGTAACTTTAAATAGGCATCAATTTGCATATAACTGCATGTAATAGACACTACTATAAAGAAGAACATGCACAGATACTGATCTAAAAATCTATTATAAAACCTTTTAAAATCTTACTTAGAAGCTCCTAGTTTAGCACAGTTGATGAGGTTAGGCTGGGACACCCAGTGAATGGGGCTGGGAAAACGAGAAGAACAGACACTCTCCCCCCCCCCCCCCTTTTGCCTGCATATGAAAAGACAGTTAACATAAACAGGAGCCAACAGTAGTCTGTAAACCCATGTATACATATGGCACACCACAATGTTATTAAAAAATAGGCAAAACTATACATTGTTACAAAAACACTCCCAGATGGGCTATATAAATGGATAATCTATAAAACATTTATGCAAAGAAAAATCTAGTGTACAATGCCCCTTTAAACCAGTTGTGTCCCTCTGTGTTTAAACAGAATCTATTCAATTGTACACCGGCTAGTAATGCTTATACATCATTTTTAACTGTAACTACTCTCTTGTATCTCCTAATAGTCTCGCATTGGCACAGTTCCTGTTCTTTGTCTAATGTGCATCTCACACATTTGGAGCAGGTCAAGCATTTAAAAGAACGGTTTTCATTGTTTCTTTATTTGCTTCTCCAATTATTCCTTTTTTTTTCTCCTGAAATGAATGGTGCAAGCAGCTCATCAAGCTTAATTTTGGTGAAGGGGGGTTGAAGTGAGTCTTTGTTGTGTTTAAAAGATGTCATACAATTCTTTGTGAATTTCAGAGAGATATTGAGCTTATAAATCTTTCAATCAATTGAAAAAAGGTTTTATAAATGATTTGTTTACCATATGAGATTGTAGTCACCGCTGTGATTATGGATAAATAGGAGCGCCAAAGGCTAAGGTATGATTCAGGTAGCAGCACTCTATACAGTTAAAATTGGTGAAAGCAATTTATTACATTTATATCATAAAATTCAAATGAAAAACAACATAAATTAAATTACAATGAGTGAAAAACACATACATTAAAAAGATGGATCCTGCTACAATGGTGTCTCAAGAAAAGAGGAAAAGAGAAGCCTAGCCAGTGGCAAGAGTGGGGGATGGCTCTACCACCCGATCTATTAAGACCAACAGGGTACTCTATTATTATGAGGACCAAGTGGGGTTTCACCACATAAAATGGATAAAGGTGCTCTCAAAAAATGAAAGTATACAACAAGTCTATTCCAGACAAAAATGGAACCAAACAAAATCCAAAGTGGATTTACAACTCGATTGTGTGTGTGGCGTGTAAAAAACGTGTGAAAAAGGATGTGAAAAAAGCAAAAACAAAAAGGGGATCAAACCCAGTTTGTCCAATTATAAAATGGTAATCTTTTGATTTCAGGTCCATGTTGTTAACAGACTAGGATACTGGATCAAGACAGGCTCCTAGGATCGTTTCATTCAGTGGTTCTTTTTCACATAATGGACTTTTGTTATGGACATTTTATAGGATATTTTTAGGATTCATCAGACCCACTTTGTTTTTTATTTTTCATATGTTCTCAAGCTAATTGTTGTTTTAACTTTTATTATTTTTTATTTGTCGCACCTTTGTTGATATTTGTCACTGTACATTTCTTTCATGTAATTAACAAGAGTCCATGAGCTAGTGACGTATGGGATATACATTCCTACCAGGAGGGGCAAAGTTTCCCAAACCTTAAAATGCCTATAAATACACCCCTCACCACACCCACAAATCAGTTTTACAAACTTTGCCTCCAAGGGAGGTGGTGAAGTAAGTTTGTGCTAGATTTTACGTTGATATGCGCTCCGCAGCAAGTTGGAGCCCGGTTTTCCTCTCAGCGTGCAGTGAATGTCAGAGGGATGTGAAGAGAGTATTGCCTATTGAATGCAGTGATCTCCTTCTACGGGGTCTATTTCATAAGGTTCTCTGTTATCGGTCGTAGAGATTCATCTCTTACCTCCCTTTTCAGATCGACGATATACTCTTATATTTACCATTTCCTCTACTGATTCTCGTTTCAGTACTGGTTTGGCTTTCTACAAACATGTAGATGAGTGTCCTGGGGTAAGTAAGTCTTATTTTCTGTGACACTCTAAGCTATGGTTGGGCACTTTATTTATAAAGTTCTAAATATATGTATTCAAACATTTATTTGCCTTGACTCAGAATGTTCAACTTTCCTTATTTCCAGACAGTCAGTTTCATATTTGGGATTATGCATTGAATTATCATATTTTTTCTTACCTCAAAAATTTGACTTTTTTCCCTGTGGGCTGTTAGGCTCGCGGGGGCTGAAAATGCTTCATTTTATTGCGTCATTCTTGGCGCGGACTTTTTTGGCGCAAAAATTCTTTTCCGTTTCCGGCGTCATACGTGTCGCCGGAAGTTGCGTCATTTTTTGACGTTATTTTGCGTCAAAGATGTCGGCGTTCCGGATGTGGCGTCATTTTTGGCGCCAAAAACATTTTAGGCGCCAAATAATGTGGGCGTCTTTTTTGGCGCTAAAAAATATGGGCGTCATTTTTGTCTCCACATTATTTAAGTCTCTTTATTTATTGCTTCTGGTTGCTAGAAGCTTGTTCACTGGCATTTTTTTCCCATTCCTGAAACTGTCATTTAAGGAATTTGATCAATTTTGCTTTATATGTTGTTTTTTTCTTTTACATATTGCAAGATGTTCCACGTTGCAACTGAGTCAGAAGATACTACAGGAAAATCACTGCACAGTGCTGGAGCTACCAAGCTAAGTCTGCTATAAACTTTTGGTATCTGTTTCTCCAGCTGTTATTTGTATTGCATGTCATGTCAAACTTATTAATGCAGATAAAATTTCCTTTAGTACTATTACATTACCTGTTGCTGTCCGTCAACATCTAATTTTCAGAGTGTTCCTGATAACATAAGAGATTTTATTTTTTAAATCCATTAAGAAGGCTATGTCTGTTATTTCTCCTTCTAGTATACATAAAAGTCTTTTAAAACTTCTCTTTTTTTCAGATGAATTTTTAAATGAACATCATCATTCTGATACTGATAATGGTTCTTCTGGTTCAGAGGTTTCTGTCTCAGAGGTTGATGCTGATAAATCTTTGTATTTGTTCAAGATGGAATTTATTCGTTCTTTACTTAAAGAAGTGTTATTTGCATTAGAAATAGAGGATTCTGGTCCTCTTGATACTAAATGTAAACGTTTAAATAAGGTTTTTAAATCTCCTGTAGTTATTCCAGAAGTGTTTTATCTCCCTGATGCTATTTCTGAAGTAATTTCCAGGGAATGGAATAATTTGGGTAATTTATTTACTCCTTCTAGACGTTTAAGCAAATTATATCCTGTGCCATCTGACAGATTAGAGTTTTTTGGGACAAAAATCCCTAAGGTTATGGGGCTGTCTCTACTCCTGCTAATGTACTACTATTCCTATGGCAGATAGTACTTCATTTAAGGATCCTTTAGATAGGAAAATTGAATCTTTTCTAAGAAAAGCTTACTTATGTTCAGGTAATCTTCTTAGACCTGCTATATTTTTAGCGGATGTTGCTGCAGCTTCAACTTTTTGGTTAGAAGCTTTAGCGCAACAGGTAACAGATCATAATTTTATAGCATTATTATTATTCTATAACATGCTAATTATTTTATTGGTGATACCATCTTTTGATATCATTAGAGTTGATGTCAGGTATATGTCTCTAGCTATTTTAGCTAGAAAAGCTTTATGGATTAAACTTGGAATGCTGACATGTCTTCTAAGTCAACTTTGCTTTCCCTTTCTTTCCAGGGTAAATAATCATTTCGTTCCTTTCCTCACAACAAGGAACAAAAGCCTGATCCTTCATCCTCAGGAGCGGTATCAGTTTGGAAACTATTTCCAGTTTGGAATATATCCAAGCCTTATAGAAACCTATAGTCAGCTCCTAAGTACCTATGAAGGTGCGGCCCTTATTCCAGCTCAGCTGGTATGGGGCAGATTACGTTTTCTTCAAAGAAATTTGGATCAATTCCGTTCTTAATCTCTGGTTTCAGAAACATTGTTTCAGAAAGGTACAGAATTGGCTTCAAGTTAAGGCCTCCTGCTAAGAGATTCTTTTCTTTCCCGTGTCCCAGTTGACACAGCAAGGCTCAGCATTTCTGAAATGTGTTTCAGATCTAGAGTTGGCTGGAGTATTTATGCCAGTTCCAGTTCTGGAACAGGGGCTGGGGTTTTATTTTATCTCTTCATTGTACCAAAGAAGGTCAATTCCTTCAGATCAGTTCTGGATCTATCATTATTGAATCGTTATGTTAGGATACCAACATTCAAGATGGTTACTGTAGGACTATCCTGCCTTTTGTTTAGCAAGGGCATTATATGTCTACAATAGATTTACAGGATGTGTATCTGCATATTCCGATTCATCCAGATCACTTTTAGTGTCTGAGATTCTCTTTTTAGACAAGCATTACCAGTTTTGTGGTTCTACTGTTTGGTCTAGCCTCAGTTCCAAGAATTTTTTTCAAAGGTTCTCGGTGCCCTTCTTCTGTAATCAGAGAATAGGGTTTTGGTACTTCCTTATTTGGACGATATCTTGGTACTTGCTCAGTCTTCTCATTTTCGAAGAATCTCATACGAATCGATTTGTGTTGTTTCTTCAAGTTCATGGTTGGAGGATCAATTTACCATTCAGTTCATTGATTCCTCAGACAAGGGTAACCTTTTTAGGTTTCTAGATAAATTCAGTGTCTATGACTCTGTCCTTGTCAGACAAGAGAAGTTTAACATTGATATCAGCTTGTCAAAACCTTCAGTCACAATCATTCCCTTTGGTAGCCTTATGCATGGAAATGTTGGGTCTTAGGACTGCCGCATCAGATGCGATCTCCTTTGCTCGTTTTCACATGCGACCTCTTCAGCTCTGTATGCTGAACCAATGGTGCAGGGATTACTCAAAGATATCTCAATTAATATCTTTAAACCGATTTTACGACACTCTCTGACATGGTGGACAGATCACCATCGTTTAGTTCAGGGGGCTTCTTTGTTCTTCCGACCTGGACTATAATCTCAACAGATTCAAGTCTTACAGGTTGGGGAGCTGTGTGGGGGTCTCTGACGGCACAAGGGGTTTGGGAATCTCAGGAGGTGAGATTTCCGATCAATATTTTGGAACTCCGTGCAATTTTCAGAGCTCTTCAGTCTTGGCCTCTTCTGAAGAGAGAGTTGTTCATTGTTTTCAGATAGACAATGTCACAACTGTGGCATACATCAATCATCAAGGAGGGACTCACAGTCCTCTGGCTATGAAAGAAGTATCTCGAATTTTGGTTTGGGCGGAATCCAGCTCCTGTCTAATCTCTGCGGTTTATATCCCAGGTATGGACAATTGGAAAGCGGATTATCTCAGTCGCCAAACGTTGCATCCGGGCGAATGGTCTCTTCACCCAGAGGTATTTCTTCAGATTGTTCAAATGTGGGAACTTCCAGAAATAGATCTGATGGCTTCTCATCTAAACAAGAAACTTCCCAGGTATCTGTCTAGATCCCGGGATCTTCAGGCGGAGGCAGTGGATGCATTTTCACTTCCTTGGAAGTATCATCCTGCCTATATCTTTCCGCCTCTAGTTCTTCTTCCAAGAGTAATCTCCAAGATTCTGAAGGAATGCTCGTTTGTTCTGCTGGTAGCTCCGGCATGGCCTCACAGGTTTTGGTATGCGGATCTTGTCCGGATGGCCTCTTGCCAACCGTGGACTCTTCCGTTAAGACCAGACCTTTTGTCTTAAGGTCCTTTTTTCCATCAGGATCTGAAATCCTTAAATTTAAAGGTATGGAGATTGAACGCTTGATTCTTGGTCAAAGAGGTTTCTCTGACTCTGTGATTAATACTATGTTACAGGCTCGTAAATTTGTATCCAGAGAGATATATTATAGAGTCTGGAAGACTTATATTTCTTGGTGTCTTTCTCATCATTTTTCTTGGCATTCTTTTAGAATACCAAGAATATTACAATTTCTTCAGGATGGTTTAGATAAGGGTTTGTCCGCAAGTTCCTTGAAAGGTCAAATCTCTGCTCTTTCTGTTCTTTTTCACAGAAAGATTGCTATTCTTCCTGATATTCATTGTTTTGTACAAGCTTTGGTTCGTATAAAGCCTGTCATTAAGTCAATTTCTCCTCCTGGAGTTTGAATTTGGTTCTGGGGGCTCTTCAAGCTCCTCCATTTGAACCTATGCATTCATTGGATATTAAATTACTTTCTTGGAAAGTTTTGTTCCTTTTGGCCATCTCTTCTACCAGAAGAGTTTCTGAATTATCTGCTCTTTCTTGTGAGTCTCCTTTTCTGATTCTTCATCAGGATAAGGCGGTGTTGCGAACTTCTTTTGAATTTTACCTAAAGTTGTGAATTCCAACAACATTAGTAGAGAAATTGTGGTTCCTTCATTATGTCCTAATCCTAAGAATTCTAAGGTGAAATCGTTGCATTCTTTGGATGTTGTTAGAGCTTTGAAATATTATGTTGAAGCTACGAAATCTTTCTGTAAGACTTCTAGTCTATTTGTTATCTTTTCCGGTTCTAGGAAAGGCCAGAAAGCTTCTGCCATTTCTTTGGCATCTTGGTTGAAATCTTTAATTCATCTTGCCTATGTTGAGTCGGGTAAAATTCCGCCTCAGAGAATTACAGCTCATTCTACTAGGTCAGTATCTACTTCCTGGGCGTTTAGGAATGAAGCTTCGGTTGACCAGATCTGCAAAGCAGCAACTTGGTCCTCTTTGCATACTTTTACTAAATTCTACCATTTTGATGTATTTTCTTCTTCTGAAGCAGTTTTTGGTAGAAAAGTTCTTCGGGCAGCGGTTTCAGTTTGAATCTTCTGCTTATGTTTTTTGTTAAACTTTATTTTGGGTGTGGATTATTTTCAGCAGGAATTGGCTGTCTTTATTTTATCCCTCCCTCTCTAGTGACTCTTGTGTGGAAAGATCCACATCTTGGGTAGTCATTATCCCATACGTCACTAGCTCATGGACTCTTGTTAATTACATGAAAGAAAACATAATTTATGTAAGAACTTACCTGATAAATTCATTTCTTTCATATTAACAAGAGTCCATGAGGCCCACCCTTTTTTGTGGTGGTTATGATTTTTTTGTATAAAGCACAATTATTCCAATTCCTTATTTTATATGCTTCGCACTTTTTTTCTTATCACCCCACTTCTTGGCTATTCGTTAAACTGATTTGTGGGTGTGGTGAGGGGTGTATTTATAGGCATTTTAAGGTTTGGGAAACTTTGCCCCTCCTGGTAGGAATGTATATCCCATACGTCACTAGCTCATGGACTCTTGTTAATATGAAAGAAATGAATTTATCAGGTAAGTTCTTACATAAATTATGTTTTTCACCCATTTCACCTCCAAGTGTACGGTCCACATTTGTATTCGTTGATTTGGACCAATCAGCAATTTTTGATTTTTTGTTTTTGCAACACAATTTTATTACAATTTTATTACCATTTTATAATTGGACAAACCGGGTTTGATCCCCTTTTTGTTTTTGCTTTTTTCACATCCTTTTTCACTTTTCACACGTTGTTTTTTACACGCCACACACACAATCGAGTTGTAAATCCACTTTGGATTTTTTTTGGTTCCATTTTTGTCTGGAATAGACTTGTTGTATACTTTCGTTTTTTGAGAGCACCTTTATCCATTTTATGTGGTGAAACCCCACTTTGTCCTCATAATAAAAGAGTACCCTGTTGGTCTTAATAGATCGGGTGGTAGAGCCATCCCCCACTCTTGCCACTGGCTAGGCTTCTCTTTTCCTCTTTTCTTGAGACACCATTGTAGCAGGATCCATCTTTTTAATTTATGTGTTTTTCACTCATTGTAATTTAATTTATGTTGTTTTTCATTTGAATTTTATGATATAAATGTAATAAATTGCTTTCACCAATTTTAACTGTATAGAGTGCTGCTGCCTGAATCATACCTTAGCCTTTGGCGCTCCTATTTATCCATAATCGTATCTTCCACTAGACCTATTAGGGGGTCTTCTTTGTAGTGTAGCGGGTATACAGTCCTAGGCGCTGATCGCTCTCTTACTCACCTTAGTTTTGTAGTCACCGCTGTGTCATTTGCACTTTGATTTTTGAAATAAGAAGACAGATTTCAAGTTGTTTCTTCATTGTTTGCCATATGTACAATATAACTAAATTATTTTTTTTTTTAATATATATATTTAAATAGAGCTCGAGTATTATAGCTGGTAAGGTTGATGAAGCAAGTCAACAAAAATCTGCTGCTGAATATAGAGTCAAGAGTTTATTGCAAGAGAACGATGAGCTGAGGAAAAAAATTCAACGACTTGAAGCTAAAATTGCTGAACTTTCGCAGGAAATTAAGGAATTAAATGAAGATAATGATCGAATGAAAGAAAGACTTAAGTGTTCTGAGGTAAGAAATGAGGAAATAAATGTTTGTCAATGCAACAACTAAATGACTGAGAAACTTTTTGTGTCATTAATTTAGATGCCACCTAAGTATGATTCATATAAAAGTGCCGTTTGTTGTGTCTGCAAACTGCAAAAGCTGTCAGATATACATGTGTAATTCTTTGACTATTCTCTTTGACATTAGAGACATAAAACCCATTTTTTTTCTCTAATTACTCAGAGCATACAATTTTAAACAACTTTTTTTACTTGTATTATAAAATTTGCTTCATTTTCTTTGCATCTTTTGTTTAAGCAGCAGCAATGACTACCGGGAGCTAGCTGAACACATTGAGTGGGACAATGGCAGAAGACAGATTTGCAGCCACCAATCGGCAGCTAGTTCCCAGTAGTGCATTGCTACTTCTGAGCCTACCTAGGTATGCTTTTCAACAAATGATATACTGTCACTGTGAAAATAATATGAATTTCAAACTGGGTGGGTGAATTAACCACACCTCAAGTATAGTGCTAAATGATGGGTGGGGGTGGCAAACACTCTAAACTGGCAATAACTGTTGTTGCTAGTTTAGTGTGATTTCCACCTCTTGAACTGATGCTGAGGTTATGGTTATTGGCCAGGAAACTGCATGGGTGACAAAACGTCTCCCCCCTTCTTCTTTTGGGGGCTGGTTGGTCCGTTGTTGTTGTGGTGTTTTTTTGTTGTTGTTGTTTTTTTTTAAATCTATTTATATTCAAAAACCACTGATATCTATATTTTCTTCTTAAATGGAAAGAGTCCACAGCTGCATTCATTACTTTTGGGAAATAAGAACCTAGCCACCAGGAGGAGGCAAAGACAACCCAGCCAAAGGCTTAAATACTCCTCCCACTCCCCTCATCCCCCCAGTCATTCTTTGCCTTTCGGACCAGGAGGTTGGCAGAGAAGTGTCAGAATTTTTATTTCTAATTTTTGTTTTTGTCTCTTATGGAGGGTTGTACTCTTCGGCATGGGACAGGAGTTTTAAGTAGTCCTGTCAGTCTTGCAAGGAGGGCTTGGATGAAAGTTAGATTCCGGAGATACAGGGAGTTTCTTTCTGCGAAACCATCCCGGCTCATATTAACAGCTCCTTAAGCAATCAGCGTGGTCAAACTTCGCTTCGCTGCCTACTTTCTTCTCTTAAGTCCATGGTGGAGGCAATGCCACTTTTTGTAACACTTGAAAGGCCGTGTTCCTGTTCCGCGGCGTTGATTCCGGTAAGATCGTTTCATTTTACTTTATCGTCAATGTACTGTAATGTGAAATATTTTCCCAAGCGGATACACACCTTTTGCGGGTCTAACTCAGTGAGTCTCTGTTCGATCTTGGAATCGAGGGTTCTGAGGGGGGTTATTGAACAGGGGGGTTTATAATCATACAACTTAGTCTTGTACAATCAGGGGTTAAGCTAGTATCCCGTAAAG
Source organism: Bombina bombina (assembly GCF_027579735.1). Taxonomy (NCBI): domain Eukaryota; kingdom Metazoa; phylum Chordata; class Amphibia; order Anura; family Bombinatoridae; genus Bombina; species Bombina bombina. The sequence goes on from NC_069504.1 coordinate 562,427,485, forward strand.
GTGTGTAGTTTATTCTGATGACTTGTTTTGATTGGTCTACTATGCATTGTTGTAAGTGATTTAACAGCTGTGTAAAGTACTATCCGTATGCTCTGATGAACTGCCAGTGAGGCAGGAAACGCGTCAGCAGAAGGATCTCACTGTTTGCTGTGCCGGGTTTGTTATAAGAATTACTAATAAAGTATATGTTTTACTATACCGATATCTCTCCTCTCTCTCCTTTCTACACTGGAACTGTGAATTTGCTGGGAATTTAAATTTGTTTTGTTACGGGTCCAGGAGAGCCCTAATGGTTCCGGAGTTCAGAACAGCCTACAACAGAAGCACTTACCTGTTGTGAGAGACAGAGGCACGAACGCCGCTACAGATACGGGGGGTGAGTGAAATGATACTTACTCTGCTTTTTGCCACTGTGTACAATCACGCATATCATACAACTGTTACTTTTATAAGTTGTTGTTGCGACATGAACAGCCACTGTACTACGGATTTGTCTAGTAATCAGGATCTTTGAACAAGTTTTCCAATAGCTAAGTGTATCCCGCTAAAAGTGGGACTCCCATTCAGGAGTGAATATTTACGCTAGCTTAATTTTGGTTCACCAATCACATGATCATATATATCCGCACTAAGTCTGTAAATTTCAGGGTTTATAATCATGTTTATGTGATTGTGGTTGGAACTTGAGGCCTTTGGAAGTGACGCAGCCTTTTGGTTCACCTTGTGTTCGGGCGTGGTTCTGTTCCGTTCCCCATTTCCGCATTCTTGACCGTGTGGCGAAGGAGATCTTCTTGTCCGCAGGGGTCTGGTCATAGGAGGTGGTGAGTGCCCAGCCATTGTGGGTGTCAGGTGCCATTTTTATTTAAATACTTTAGTCCATATTGATATTTCCTATATCTAGTTATGGAGGATTCTGATGCTGAGACTGTGCTCATTTCAGATTCAGTTACGGAGGATTCTGATACCGAGACTATTTTGATTTTGGATTCAGATTCTGTGTCCGGTGACGAATCCGGATTGGCCTTGTTGACACATGTCAACCAGTATTGTTCCGTATGCCATATGAGATCGCCTGGTTCCTTGGGCTTGGGGAATCATGGGTCTGCTGAGCCATCCGCCTCTGGGGGTCCTGTCCTTCAAGAGGCAAGTTCCCTACCAAGTCATACTTCTACACATACAGTTTATGGTCCCTCCGTGTGGGGTGGCATGTCCCCCCCCCAGAGGTTGCAGCGCGTTTTTTGCTTCCATACCATGTTGGCGATTGTTCGTCTGCAGACTCTAGACGTTTATTTGAGGATCTGCTCGTACCTTATTGTCCCAGGTCTTCCGCTTTGGGGTGGGCCTTCACAGTTCGGGTGTAACTGTTCCTGAGTGTTGTGCCTTTCATTACAGGATTGCGCGCCTTTGCGTATTGCTCAGACGTGTTTCAGTTATTGAATGACCCTATCGTTCATAGATACAGGGATTTTCAGGCTGATAATTCGAATGGTGCACCTCATTAGACATGTTGGGATGAGGTAATCTCCTGATTGTCATCTGTTTGAGATCTTTCCCAGTTTTGTAAGTTAAGAGTTCCGTTTGGCTGGTCCTGAGGGTAGACCTGTGTCTTCTTGGGCGTTAACCTCCGGGTTACCTTATATTTTATTTCTATCAGATAAAATGTCTTTGTTTTTGTTTCCTTTGGGAACCTTCTGTGATTTATACTCTTTTTATTACTATTACATGTTAGTCCTATGTTAAGAATGTCTGTTTTCTGTTTTCTGTTTTTTCCCCTTTGAGAGAATTTATGCAGCTTGCCGGTTAGGGCCCTAGGTGCAGACTGGTCCTGTCGGGTTCGTTCGGTCTTACGGCTGTTTACACGTGGCGCTGTTCTGCTTGGCTGGTTCGGTAGAAGCGCTGAGTGCTCAGGTTATTGTTGTTTTTTCATGTTCAACTAAGCATTCAAGAGGACCTGTGGGTCTGTGAGGTGAGAAGGATTGTTTCAGTCCTTATAGCCTTCAGTCATAGATGACCAGGCAGAGGAGTTTTCCGCTGCGTCACTCTGACATCTGATTTCATCAGAACTTAGAGTTTTCCTCCCCCATGTGGTGAAGGGTTGGAGGGCTTAATGCCCCTTACCGCAATTGAGCGGTTTGGCCTTCATTTTTTTGGCCTCTGGATTTGTATTTTTGGGCTTGATGCAACAACAGGATAGCTTGCGGAAGGTTTGTTGTTTGAAACCAGTTGCAGCTCTTGACACCTTGCAGGTGTACGCATAAGCTGTTTATAGTGTATCTAGATGCAGCTCTTACTCTTTGACGTGTACTGGCTGTCTGAGGTTTAAGAGACCTTTAGGTCCTCTTCCATTGTTTCCGGGTGAGTGGATCTCCTTCTATGGATCTGTGTTTCCGGGTGATGGTTGTTCCCTGCGGGGACTTTGTTTAGCTCTGGGTTTTCCAAAGCTGGGTAGGCTTAGTGCCTTTCTCTTCCTTGTGTCCTCTGCTTGTGCGGAGGTGATAGGGAGACTAGTCCTGCTAGTAGGATTTTTTGACCTTGAGGTATCCCTTGGTTGTCCTGAGGCTCTGAGAAGTATCTTCAAACAACTTCTCGCCTTGCTCCTTGGAGCATTGGACATTGGAGTTCTTCTCGCTATCAAGATTTGCTGGATATGCATCTATACCCTTGTGTCTGGCTTTTTGGCCAGTTGGGGGTGTTTAGTTCTAGGGTAAGGTTTGCCTGAACTATTGGGTACCCGGACCTGTTTTTCTCCCTGAGACTTCCGGTTGCTGAAGCTTCGCTTGGCCTTTTTCCTGACCCAGTCTCGGGTGATTTTGAAATCTTGGATCTCAGGGCTGGTTGGGGTGCTCCACGGTAGTGGGAACTTGGGCTATGTCCTTGCTCCATCTACCTAACCTGGTCATGGTTGGCCAGGTTTTCTGAGTATTTTTTACTCTTTGTCACAGAGTAGTCATGTTATCTGGTGGTTAGCCGTGTGGCTTGAGCCTCAAGGGTGGTTGGTTCATACCCAGCTGCTGGCGTTGAATGTCCAATTTCTGGTGCGCCTTAGGGTTGCATTCCCCTGGTTAGCTTGCCAGTGTTCCTGTGGATTCCCAAATGGGTTGGCTGTGCCTCTGCTCTGCCAGCTACTTGTAGGGGGGTCCTTTTCTAGGACTTCTGTGTTGGGAATTTCTCTTCCCATTAGCTGGTGACTTCGGGCCTTGAGGACAGTTGTTGCCCTTCTGGCATCATCCCTTTTCTTTAGGGGATATTCTCCTCCCTATGTAGATATAGTCCTTGCTTGGGGCTTCTCCTGGATGGGAGGCGGAAAGGTGGGATTGGTTACCCCTGGGGTCTTGATGGCTCCAAGCAGACTTGTTGGGCCTTTATTTGATAGATCCTTAGGTCTATGGCCTTGTTGTCTGTTTTCAGAGTCGGGTTGTACTTGTACTCTGTGGGAATGGCTGTGATATCCTTATGCTCGTTCCTGTACCTGTTTCGGGATTCTTTTGTTCCCCTGTCCTGAATTCCTGAGGCTGGGTTGGTCCAGATGGGTGTGGGTCTGCAGGTCAGGATTGCCGAGCGGTCTAAGGAACTGCGTTCCGGTCGCAGTCTCCTCTGGATGTGTGAGCTTTGTTGAGTCTATCCTGTTAGCTTAATCTGCTAGAGTATAGATTTTCCTTTTAACTTGCTTGCCTTCGGGTTTTGAGGGTATACTCTCCTTCTCGGGGGGCCTCGTTTGAGGTTTTGTTTTCCCCTTTTTGGGACCTGTGTGTAGGTCCGGCGACTTAGGTTGCCTGGAATGTGCCCTCTGTCTGGGGGTTGCTTTTGCGGTCTGTTTCTTGCTTGACTGCGTCTTCTTCCTCACAAGTACCCTCTGTGTTGTCCTGTTATGGACTCTGTGTTCTCAAACTTGAGGTTTTCACATGGGTGTATTACACACTTTTTCATGGTCAAATGCTTTGATATTCTATGGTCAGACACTGGGAGGACTTTGCCTCTTCAGTTGCATTCTATGCTTGCAGGATGTTGGAGAGAAGTCTGTTCTGTCTCTGTGCCCGGTTTTATCCCGGGTTTTGATTGGTATAGGCGTGGCCTCCTTTCCCTGTTTGGGCCCCTTTGGGTTTTTTATTAAAACAAAGAGCAGTTGTGTGGTCATCAAGCTGTGCAATTTATTTCGCTGTGTAAAAAGCAACACATCATACGTGGTACAACAGGTCAGATAAATCCTACGCGTTTCATGCCGACAGGCACTTCGTCAGGGATAGTGAAAACACTCCTCCTCCTTTGCTTTATACATTGGAAATGCATTACAATTACATTCAGGTGTTAAACGATAATGAATTAAAGTGATACATGCTCTACAGTGTTATCAAACAAACGTGCAATTCTTGTTATTACTAATAATAATATATTCATACAATTGAAGAAAGAGAGTGATACCATTGCACTTATTTTCATAAACCCTTACTATCATAAGTCATATTATTGTCGCAACATATTGTATTTTAACATAATACGGTACATTTCATAGCAATGTGGTAACTATCTATCCATCTCATATTTCACAATCTATAATCGCCTACTATGTTGCAACATATATAAGTGAAACTAGTTTGTGATACAAAGTGGCTATTACTCATCTTTCTTTTCTTTACTAAAACACACTAACTATTTAGAATCTCGTATATTTGTAAATCCATAACTATACATCTTTGTCAATATATATTATCTCAAAGGACAAAGAATTAGATATTATCATAATTCAAACAGGACTGGGAACTAATTAAAAATCATATATACATTATGAGTGGGCACATTTTATGTCAGAAACAACTGAATATCAAAGTCACCTCTCACTTCTCAAGTCTCAGTTTTACGCTATGTGTTTAAGAATATTAAGAATATATAGGATTTGAAGACATATACTGGTGTATAATGATAATGTTAAGGTTAATGTCTTCTAATATAAATATAAATGTACATATGGCTTCATGGAGATATTTATCACAGAGTTTTAAGTATAACTTAGTCATTTAGCCAATTTTAGATACTAAAACTGGCGTTTGTTGTAAAAAGTGCTCTCAGATGGAGATAACAATATATGAATAAATATATGATAAGAATTTGTGAATAATATTCTTAAGAAACACATAGCGTAAAACTGAGACTTGAGAGGTGACTTTGATATTCAGTTGTTTCTGACATAAATGTGCCCACCCATAATGTATATATGATTTTTTAATTAGTTCCCAGTCCTGTTTGAATTATATCTAATTCTTTGTCCTTTAAGATAATATATATTGACAAAGATGTATAGTTATGTATACGAGATTCTGAATAGTTATAGTGTGTTTTAGTAAAGAAAAGAAAGATGAGTAATAGCCACTTTGTATCACAAACTAGTTTCACTTATATATGTTGCAATGTAGAAGGCGATTATAGATTGTTTCATCAGCTGTATATGTTTACTTGGAAATACTTTATACTATACGAGGTTGAATTATTTACATATACTGAAATATGAGATGGATAGATAGTTACCACATTGCTATGAAATGTATTATGTTAAAATACAATACGTTGCAACAATAATATGACTTATGATAGTAAGGGTTTATGAAAATAAGTGCAATGGTATCACTCTCTTTCTTCAATTGTATTAATATAATAGTATTAGTAATAACAAGAATAAGAATTGCACGTTTGTTTGATAACACTATAGAGCATGTATCACTTTAATTAATTATTGTTTAACACCTGAATGTAATTGTAATGCATTTCCAATGTATAAAGCAAATGAGGAGGAATGTTTTCACTATCCCTGACGAAGGGCCTGTCGGCATGAAACGCGTAGGATTTATCTGACCTGTTGTCCAACGTATGACGAGTTGCTTTTTACACAGCAAAATAAATTGCACAGCTTGATGACCACAACCGCTCTTTGTTTTAATAAGTATCAAGATTTGATTAAAGGTTTGGATGCCTTTTCAAAGTGGTTGTTTCCGCTCTTGTTTATACCTGTGATACGACACTTCCGGACAGGTCACGGGACCGCAACCGAGTGAAGCGCTAATCAGAGGAGCTCGAGGGGCTGTTGGTGTCTTCCGCAACAAAGTGGAGTTCGGAGTTTTACACTGATACTTACCTGAATGTCACGGAAGGAGTTTAGTACCAGGTATTCCTTACAGCACAAGCATAACGACGACTGGGTAAGCAACTTATATATCATATACTGAAGGAACGTTATCAAAGTTGCACAGTGTCTATGCAAAAGTTGCCTGTAAACTGCAAGGCTCAGTAGAGTATACTATAAGGTTTTGAACTGTGTGAACTAAAACACATTTCCCTTACCTAGCAGTGGATCAATTCATTTGTCTAACAGACTGTTGGGCCCCTTTGGGTCTCTGTGAGCTGGGCTCACTCATGAAGGTGTTTATTTGTTTTAGGGGACCTCTCGGTTTTCTTGGTTCTCCTTTGCCTTGTTCCCTTGGGGGTTTTGGCTGGTGTCTCCTTCATTGTGGAGATGAGCGAGGGGGGGGGGGGACCGTCTGTTGAGACGGTGTCTCTTGGAGGACTGTTGGCTCAGTTGAGTTCGTTTGCGGTCTCTGGTTTGGCTTCTGGACTAACTGCAAGTCAGTGTCATTGGGGCTTTTCCTCTTAAAATGTTTTCGGCTTCGGACGAAGCAGTTTTTTTTATTGGGTAGAGGTTCAGGCCTGGTGCCCTCAGTATGGGCCGCCTATTGTACCCTCCCGTCTTGGCATTTAGTGTCCGCTATAGCTTGGGTATTGTTTTCCCAAAAGTAATGAATGCAGCGGTGGACTCTTTCCATCAGATGAAAATGAAATTATCAGTTAAGCATAATTTGTGTTTTTTATTTTGTGAGGAGAATAAGTTTCATTTTAATTATAGTAGTATAGTGCAAAATCTCTCTCCTTTCTCCTTTTTTTAACTTTATTTTTATTGCAAAGGATACCAAGAAAATTAAGCAAATTAGATAATATAAGTAAGATTGGAAAGTTGCTTAAACTGACATGCTGTAGTTTCTCTTATATCGAATCTGCTTAAATTGGATCTTTTGGACACGATTTGAACCTTTTGGACAGCAACATTTTTAACTCATATTTTCCTTTAATTTCTCACAAGAGGTAAGGATCACATACAGCGAAATTAAGCAATCAGGCTTGTAATAAAAATAATTAAAACATTAGGAGAGCAGCCAAAATACGCCCTTGATGGTACAGCTTAAAGGTATCTCTGATGTAACAAAGGCTGTTGCTGTTTCTAAGTGTAGGCCTGGTTATTTGGGTTCCTTGAAGCCACACCTGCATGCAGCATACTTTGGGAATCAAGAGTGGTTAAACAGTAAATACATACTAGACATAATGATGTATTCATAGCAAAGATTAGCCTTAAAATATGTGGACGTATTTTACAATTATATTAGTTGTTTATTGAAAATATAAGTGTAAAGGTTTAGTTTCTATAAAGTAATGGGCGCCTCCACGTTGGAACTAGTTTTCTATTTATCAATGTTTCTGCAAGCAAAGCTGTGTGGAATCCCTTTTTAGATCCATATGTTCCACCCAGCCTTGTTTGAACAGTCTCTTTTGTTGCCTGTTTTATATCTGTCCTTACGTTGTCCCTGATCTGTTTCCGATGCTGAAGACAATTAAGTTCAAACATGGTGGCACCCATTACTTTATAGAAACTCAGTGAAATTTAGAAAACCAACAATTTTCAGAGTCAAATTTACAGGAAAATTGTACAAAATAAATAATGAAAGTGTTTTGCAAAGTTTTTTTTTTTTTACTACAAATACATTATAAATTAACATTTCATACTATTTAATATACCTTTTTTTAAAAGGAGGTTGGATATTATTATTATTATTATTGATTTGTAAGGCACTAACAAATACTGAAATTATCAACATTTCATGGAGCGCATGCATTAATAATAAGTTACAAACGCTTTTTGTTCATATTATAGAAGTCTGTTAAACCTCTACCTCGTGTACTTAGATTTATTTTGGATAACATAGTAAAATAAAATATCGTTATTGTTGCAGAAAGAAAAGCAACAGCTGACAGATGACCTTGAAAACGCAAGCGAGAGAGAAAAGGACGCCTTGCAAATAACAAGGAAACTGGAAAGTCAACTTGAAGATAATAAGGTAAAATCCATTAATGAATTTGTTTATTTTACCTGCTTTCCCTGTATTCATTAGATGTAAAAAAAATGAACTTCCTCTAGAGGGCTGCAGTGCATATACTGGAGTATACGTGTGTTTTTATATGTAAAGCTACACAGTGCTTAGATCAGCAAACAGGCACATTTATATGTAGCCTCACATTAGTCATAGCAAAAAAGGCCACGTAAACAGTCAATACATACAGTAAAGTTAACTAACAAAATGACAGGTGTAAATGCTTGTTAACCCTTTCACTACTGGGACTTTCAGACTTTTTAGCATTTTTGCTATCAGTACGTTTAAACAGAAATAGAGCCTTGTGGTTTTATTTTATTTTTTACCTGTCAAAAACATATATATATATATATATATATATATCCCATAGGGAGACTAAATACACACAGAGAGAAGCACACTCACAGGAACGAACAACCAGCTCAATAACTTGTTAGCCTGCTCTATGGCGATTTACCACCTGGGTGCATCTTCTTTTAGCCCAGTAATGCTTTTCACAGATGAGAACTTGCCTGTAATATATCAGTCTGATCCCGCCTATTACGGTCAGTCCAGCGCCGAAATACCAGGCAATTCCTCTCTGAACAAGGAACACAGCAACCCCAGATGATCGTGTGCTTAGAGGAATATGGCTACACCTCACTGACGAGGCCCAATGAAGGCTTAAACGAACGTCTGGGGTTGCTGTGTTCCTTGTTCAGAGAGGAATTGCCTGGTATTTCGGCGCTTGACTGACCGTAATAGGTGGGATCAGACTGATCTACTACAGGAAAGTTCTTCTCTGTGAAAAGCATTACTGGGCTAAAAGAAGCTGCACCCAGGTGGTAAATCGCCATAGAACAGGCTAACAATAGTATTGAGTATATAAATGTATATGTGTGTGTATGATCTATCTAAAAAATTTTTTTTACAGTATGATAGCCAAAGACGTGTATATATACGTTTTTTTTTGGGTGTAGGGGTTAAAATATTTATTTTTATGTTTTTTAATTCTGCTTATTATTACACCGATATGTTGACTTTAATGCTCCTTTAAATATACACACACACATATATATATATATAAAGGGGTAAAGGGGTTGAAATATTTATTTGGTATGCAGATGTTTTTTAAGTCAGCTAATTATTACACAGATATGTTGACTTTAATGTTCCTTTAACCCCCAAATTAGGAGGAAGTAACCTAAGTTGCTAGCAAATGCACTAGTGATACTGCCGAAAAAACACCATCTTGATACAAAATTGATTCCCTATTTAGGTGTAACTAAGGGCAAGGGACACATTTACTTATGAATAAAACTGTATTTATAATTTTTGGTTTTATTTCAACAGAACAGAATGTTTATTTAAACATAATGAATTTCTTTAACAAACACTGCCCATGATCAATTATATTGTGCAACATGAAGTATTTTGATGTATTATAGAGAAACCTTAGTAGGATTACTTATGAGCACCAGCAATTATCTGAGCGCTTAAAAGAAGAAGCTAACCAGAAAGAACAATTAAGAAACCTGAAGAATGAAATGGAGAGTGAACGATGGCAACTAGACAAGACCATAGAAAAGTTACAAAAAGAGGCAAGTCAACAAATAAACCTGCATTTCTTTTTAAATTAAACTCCACACATTTTATTCATTTACTTTTTTACTTTATAAATAACTTAGCATATTGTCGTTCTGTTTTTGTAAAACAAAACATGCCCTGGCTTTATTCCATTAGCATGTATGCATGTTTGTTTAGCCATAGCATTTACACATTCAATAAAAGGTTGGCTTTAATAGCTACAGTGAACAGTCACTCCTTTACTCTTTATTATTAAACATTTTTGCAGATGAAAGGCTTTTTTGTTGGTTATTCAGTGACCATTTGGATCTATTCCAAATTACTGGAAAAAATGCCTTGAAAAGTTTTGTACTTTAAATGTAGCATTGTTTAGTACGGTAGCATAACATTATCCTTTATTTGCTTTACTGAGGAATAAATTCACCAACCTTCAGTTTTCAATAAACATCAAAGTTTAATTTTGACTTTTATATCCCTTTTAATGTCCTTAAATAGTCACTGCTGCAGATATACAGTATATGGCACTGTGCATTGTGAAATCCATAAACCAAATGTCAACCAAGGACTTACTGTTGTGCCGCTATTGGGCATCTATATTTGTTGCACATTAAATTTTAAAACAATAGTTAATTAAAATTAACATTAATACCTTAGAAATACTCTATTCTGAGAGAGGCAACTTCTTGCTTTACCTATTCAAAAGCCAAAGTCTCCCAGTGGGCAGGTCTGGCGCTATGTAAGGCAAGCAGCGTTCCCACCAGTAGAGAAAATCTCCTGCACATCAATCCCCTTGGCATTGGGGCCTAATTTGCCCGGGGCTATGTAGTAGCTGGAGAACTAGTTCGGAGGAGAAGAGGAAAACTCTCCACTCCGGAAGTCAGAAGGCACAGCGAGAAGCTCAAAATCTAGCGGTGTGCATTGTTTGGATATCACTCACTAGGAAAAACAGTTTCTAAAGATATACAAAGATCCTGTGTCCCTGCATGGCCACGAGTCTAATCCAGATTCACAGTGACTGCAGCCCTGAGGATAACAAATTGAACAAGAATCATGAGTGTATGTGTGTGTATGTATGTTTGTTATAGAGCACATTTATGCTGTAACATGTTTCCTTTTTTTTTTTTTCCTGGCTGCTTGAGAGTGCGTGAGTTCTGGATAATTGAGTTTATATATATATATATATATATATATATATATTATATTATATTATATTATATTATATTATATTATATTATATTATATATATATATATATATATATATATTATATATATATAATAAATGGGCATGAAGGGCACTCTCAGGGTATTTTAAAGAACCACATAAATCATTTTATTCAGGGTCTCAATTAGTCATCAAAGACAAAGTCGATGTTGTGGCTCACATGAGAGCCTTCTTCAAGACAAAATTAATCTATAGAAAAAAAGAAAACATATATAGATATGCATACAGAATTTACAAACAGCAGTGAAAACAAAAACACCCAACACCATTGTTACATTAAATTGAAAATAAAAATATATATAAGGATAAATTTAAACTCTGGACTTAGCGAGAACAGGCTATGCAAACCCATAGATAAAATTACACACATCAATGGGCAATAAAGTTCATGGGCCTGATTTGCAGGGATAGAACAGAGTATCTATAATGTTACCAACACTGTTATAAACCATATTATATAAATATATGTACTAATGATGCGAACTAATACATTTAAATGTCTATACTAATATGCCTGTGCAAACAGTCTACAATCAACCTAAACATAAATCATATATATAATATATATAATGTAGAGTGAGAAACTGGAAAGAAGAGCAAAGATCACAGAACAGAACACATCACAACTCCCTGTGTAAACGCAACCTCCAGCACACGCCCAGTCTGTTTGCTCCCAGGGACCAATCAGTTTGTTCATGCCGGAATTCAATAAGCAAAACGGCAATGTGTGATAATACTAAATAGTCTGAAACATAATATACATATGCTAACAGTATACAACAAATAAGCATCATAAACTCATGTCTGCATTCACTGCCACCAATAGTCACGCAGTATATGACTAAACCAGTCACAAAAACGACTTTATAGTTACCATACGGATTGCGCGTATAGCCTTGCCTGTAAAAAAATATAATTTAAGACCCCAATGCAATATATCATAAACTTGGCAAAATTTCATATATCACATTAGCAAATCACATAATAAATGGTTAATGTGTTTATATATATATATATATATATATATATATATATATATATTTATTTATTAAACTCTGTTAACCTAAACTCAAGCAACCAGAAAAAAATAATAATCAAGTATACCGTACATTAATATAAACTCTAACTCTCAAAGGTGAAAGAAAGCCCTTTTCATGCCACTAGACCCAACATAACTGCTCTTGAAAGTTGTTGAAAGCACAAGGCAGTCTGAGAATTAGACATTACACTGCCATAACGCTCAAGCAACCAGAAACTACACTTAACTACACTTGCACTTAACCGGTATCTACCAATCCCCATGGTTGCCGGTTAACTGGGAGTTAACTGTGTGTGTATATTTGTATATATGTATGTGTGTGTGTGTATGTATGTATGTTTTTATGTGTGTGTGTGTGTGTGTTTGAGTCCAATCAGATAATAAATCCAGACTTAAAGTCTTTAGTGCCTCAGCAGCTAATGCCCAAAGAAACCTATGTGTAGAGTATTTGAGGTAAATACACTATGTGCATCTACAGTCTCTGTGCCAAAGACAGTTAGCCAGGGTGAAGAGAGTAATCCGTAAGTCTGAGAGTCCCATAGATAATTAAATATTTCAGGAAAGTAGAGCTGGAGGACACTAACCGGTATGTGTACTAATATAGTGTGTACATACACAACGATACAGTCACTGTGTGACCTCACCCACTTGCCGGTCCTGGTGTCCTATGTTGGCATCCACAGTCGAATAAGACAAACGCTATCAGTGTCTTACCGGGAGCAACCTCTCCCCTGATCTTCTGTTTGGAGCTGCTGCGTCTGTCCGGACGTCACGTATCGAGGGTCCACGTGATCCGCTTGCCCAATTATAAAAGCAGGTCCTGCTCTAGCGACTCCAACGAACTATCGGCTTCCTCGGGTTTCGATACACGGGATCTTGGCTGTCAAAGGTGTACTAGGGCAAGAGCGATACCAATAGACGGCCTCTGATAATTCTTGAGACAAAGTATAATTCATGCAAAAAAAAAGGGTTGCAGAGGCAGACTTCAATTAAAAGTCCAAAATTTGTTATAAAAATAAGAGAAACATGCAAAGGTACCAACTGTGAAAACAAAGTATCACAGCAAAGAAAACGCTAACATGTTTCGGCACTAGGCCGTAATCATAGCTAAGTACATCTATCACATGACTTATATACACTGCATTAACCTCTTATTGGCTAAAAACATTTGCTGCTAACTCCTCATTAACAGAATTTAAAGGTATAGTAATATTAGTATCGCTTTTGCCTCTGTGTTAAAGAGCATGATTTATGATAGAAAATTAGCTGGCAATGTAAGCTATGCTTACAATATATTCCATTATAAATGGAATACTGGAAAGTGGAATACAATCAGACATATATACGCATAACTAAAACAAAGTTATATACAAAAAGTCTCTACTTTTTTTCAAACATCAAAATACTGCTTCAAGTGTGATGTAATCAGTGCAAGCGATGATTGTGCAGAAACGCTAGTTAGTAGCATTACAAGAGGGGAGGCATATTAGATTAACCAATCATTAAATAAACCAAAAGCTACTTATTGGAAATGTTAGATAGTGAATGGATATCCTAATCATAAATGCATTTTATATATGGGACCATTTGAAGACCGATGCAAATAAATAGTCACTCACAAAGAGACCAGATAGTGTCTAAGTTTAGTATATCATATATACACACACTATGTATTACATGTGCAATTATGTATCCTAAGCAGAGATATGGTATCAGTCTTCAAATGGTCCCATATATAAAATTAATTTATGATTAGGATATCCATTCACTATATAACATTTCCAATAAGTAGCTTTTGGGTTAGTCTAGTGAAAATAATAATCTTACCAAGAATACTTTATATAATGAAAAGCATTCCAATCCCCTTGAAATAAAGATATATAAAACTATTTCAATCATAGTTGCTCAATTTTTATAGTCTAAGAAAACAGCAAGATAAGCATTAAAAAATATTATGTCTGTCAAAGTATTATTATGGTGGTTTAGCTCTACCACATTTATAGATTTATAGTTGGGTTAGTTTAGGGAAAATAGTGATTGGCTTGCATAGTTTTGTAGTTCCACACTTTCAAAAGTAGATAAAAAGCTTAATATATCCCTACTCTCTTATGGCTCTTTCATATATCTTGATATTAAGAAATTGCCCCCAAAATTTAGAAATTTGTATCCATTCTTGGCATGGCAAAAGCATTGTATAATGTTGAAACCCAGACTTCTCCAGAAGGTATAAATGTGGATGTCTTTAGCAAAGTAGAGCAGCAAATAAATAAATTATTAACATCAAATTCTGAATCTAGGGAATATCGTTTGATTTAACTAATAATGATTTTATGCATATCTTTAAACAAGGCATTATGTTTATGAGCTTGTACAACACAATGGGGCCTATCTATCAAGCTCCGAATGGAGCAGTTATGAAGCAGCGGTCACAAAGACCGCTGCTCCATAACCTGTCCGCCTGCTCTGAGCAAGCAGACAGACATCGCCGGAATTCAACCCGATCGGGTTGATTGACACCCCCCTGCTGGCAGCCGATTGGCCGCGAGTCTGCAGGGGGCGGTGTTGCACCAGCAGCTCTTGTGAGCTGCTGGTGCAATGCTGAATACGGAGAGCGTATTGCTCTCTGTATTCAGCGAGGTCTGGCGGACCTGATCGGCACTGTCGGATTAGGTCCGCCAGACTTTGTTAAATAGGGGCCAATGGCTTTGAATGGGGATGGGATAGAGTTAAAGCAGCCAAATCCTTGCACACATAAGGGTAGGTAAAAGGGTGAATGTCATATAACGTACCGCCAGTCCTGGCAGGTCACTGAAGAAGTTGCAACTATGAAACGTGTCTGACCTTGTTTCCTTGCTGGCGTGTATGCCTTTTAGTGTATTTCTAATAAAGGAGCTTTTTATCTTAAGCTACAGGACTGGCGGTACGTTATTTGACATTCACCCTTTTACCTACCCTTATGTGTGCAAGGATTTGGCTGCTCTAAAGTTGTTTTCTTGAGGGAAGAAGGTGAAGTTCCCTGTACATATCCCCTTTTGCACCAGTCGAACCGGAACCCTTGTTCAAGCTACAGCTCCCGTCGGGAGCGCTGAGGAAGTGAGACAGAGCGGTGCTGCAGAGGCAGTGAAGACACAGCACGGCACACAGAGGTGAATGGAATCGCAAACATACTGAGCGCTTGCTTACGGATTTCGGCATGGGACAGAGTTAAACATTGGTTACATTTTTTTCAGAAATTGATTTTATTCTATCTCCCCATGGTATAAATTAATAACATTAGAAGGACATTCTGATTTTGAATACTTGGCTGGGGAAATGGGACACCCTTGATAAAGAGATCCGTTAAAAGGGTAGAGTGAACTATACTATCATTCAAATGGAGATAATCACACTTAAAGCTTTTATAAAAAAATATAACCCTAAGAAAGGGGTTGTGGGGGGAACCAGAAATTTGACAAGTCAGCAAAGTAGTTTTCCAGCAGCAGATTTACTACATCTTATGTGGGACTGTCCTAAAATAAAACAAATTTAGACTAAAATACTGGCTAAGAAATCCTAAATATATCAATCTTAGCTGCAAAAAATATTATTTCTCCAACATAGGTGTGTCCGGTCCACGGCGTCATCCTTACTTGTGGGATATTCTCTTCCCCAACAGGAAATGGCAAATAGCCCAGCAAAGCTGGTCACATGATCCCTCCTAGGCTCCGCCTTCCCCAGTCATTCTCTTTGCCGTTGTACAGGCAACATCTCCACGGAGATGGCTTAGAGTTTTTTAGTGTTTAACTGTAGTTTTTATTATTCAATCAAGAGTTTGTTATTTTAAAATAGTGCTGGTATGTACTATTTACTCTGAAACAGAAAAGAGATTAAGATTTCTGTTTGTAAGAGGAAAATGATTTTAGCAACCGTTACTAAAATCGATGGCTGTTCCACACAGGACTGTTGAGAGGAATTAACTTCAGTTGGGGGAACAGTGAGCAGACTTTTGCTGCTTGAGGTATGACACATTCTAACAAGACGATGTAATGCTGGAAGCTGTCATTTTCCCTATGGGATCCGGTAAGCCATTTTATTACAGACAGTAAATAAGGGCTTCACAAGGGCTTTTTAAGACTGTAGACATTTTCTGGGCTAAATCGATTTATATATAAACATATTTTATACTCCATAGCCTTGAGGAATTATTTTAATCTTGGGAATTTTGTAAAATAACCGGCAGGCACTGTATTGGACACCTTATTCTCTAGGGGCTTTCCCTAATCATAGGCAGAGTCTCATTTTCGCGCCTGTATTGCGCACTTGTTTTTGAGAAGCATGACATGCAGATGCATGTGTGAGGAGCTCTGATACATAGAAAAGACTTTCTGAAGGCGTCATTTGGTATCGTATTCCCCTTTGGGCTTGGTTGGGTCTCAGCAAAGCAGATACCAGGGACTGTAAAGGGGTTAAATATAAAAACGGCTCCGGTTCCGTTATTTTAAGGGTTAAAGCTTCCAAATTTGGTGTGCAATACTTTTAAGGCTTTAAGACACTGTGGTGAAATTTTGGTGAACAATTCCTTCATACTTTTTCGCAATTGCAGTAATAAAGTGTGTTCAGTTTAAAATTTAAAGTGACAGTAACGGTTTTATTTTAAAACTTTTTTTGTACTTTGTTATCAAGTTTATGCCTGTTTAACATGTCTGAACTACCAGATAGACTGTGTTCTGAATGTGGGGAAGCCAAGGTCCCTTCTCATTTAAATAGATGTGATTTATGTGACACAAAATTTAGAGAAAATGATGCCCAAGATGATTCCTCAAGTGAGGGGAGTAAGCATGGTACTGCATCATCCCCTCCTTCGTCTACACCAGTCTTGCCCACACAAGAGGCCCCTAGTACATCTAGCGCGCCAATACTCCTTACTATGCAACAATTAACGGCTGTAATGGATAATTCTATCAAAAACATTTTAGCCAAAATGCCCACTTATCAGCGAAAGCGCGACTGCTCTGTTTTAGAAAATACTGAAGAGCATGAGGACGCTGATGATATTGTTTCTGAAGGGCCCCTACACCAGTCTGAGGGGGCCAGGGAGGTTTTGTCTGAGGGAGAAATTTCAGATTCAGGGAAAATTTCTCAACAAGCTGAACCTGATGTGATTACATTTAAATTTAAGTTGGAACATCTCCGCGCTCTGCTTAAGGAGGTGTTATCCACTCTGGATGATTGTGAGAATTTGGTCATCCCAGAGAAACTATGTAAAATGGACAAGTTCCTAGAGGTCCCGGGGCCCCCCGAAGCTTTTCCTATACCCAAGCGGGTGGCGGACATTGTAAATAAAGAATGGGAAAGGCCCGGTATACCTTTCGTCCCTCCCCCCATATTTAAAAAATTGTTTCCTATGGTCGACCCCAGAAAGGACTTATGGCAGACAGTCCCCAAGGTCGAGGGGGCGGTTTCTACTCTAAACAAACGCACCACTATACCCATAGAAGATAGTTGTGCTTTCAAAGATCCTATGGATAAAAAATTAGAAGGTTTGCTTAAAAAGATGTTTGTTCAGCAAGGTTACCTTCTACAACCAATTTCATGCATTGTCCCTGTCACTACAGCCGCGTGTTTCTGGTTCGATGAGCTAGAAAAGGCGATCACTAGTAATTCTCCTTCTTATGAGGAGATTATGGACAGAATCCGTGCTCTCAAATTGGCTAATTCTTTCACCCTAGACGCCACTTTGCAATTGGCTAGGTTAGCGGCGAAAAATTCTGGGTTTGCTATTGTGGCGCGCAGAGCGCTTTGGTTAAAATCTTGGTCAGCGGATGCGTCTTCCAAGAACAAATTGCTTAACATTCCTTTCAAGGGGAAAACGCTGTTTGGCCCTGACTTGAAAGAGATTATCTCTGATATCACTGGGGGCAAGGGCCACGCCCTTCCTCAGGATAGGTCTTTCAAGGCCAAAAATAAACCTAATTTTCGTCCCTTTCGTAGAAACGGACCAGCCCCAAGTGCTACGTCCTCTAAGCAAGAGGGTAATACTTCTCAAGCCAAGCCAGCCTGGAGACCAATGCAAGGCTGGAACAAGGGAAAGCAGGCCAAGAAACCTGCCACTGCTACCAAGACAGCATGAGATGTTGGCCCCCGATCCGGGACCGGATCTGGTGGGGGGCAGACTCTCTCTCTTCGCTCAGGCTTGGGCAAGAGATGTTCTGGATCCTTGGGCGCTAGAAATAGTCTCCCAAGGTTATCTTCTGGAATTCAAAGGGCTTCCCCCAAGGGGGAGGTTCCACAGGTCTCAATTGTCTTCAGACCACATAAAAAAACAGGCATTCTTACATTGTGTAGAAGACCTGTTAAAAATGGGAGTGATTCATCCTGTTCCATTAGGAGAACAAGGGATGGGGTTCTACTCCAATCTGTTCGTAGTTCCCAAAAAAGAGGGAACGTTCAGACCAATCTTAGATCTCAAGATCCTAAACAAGTTTCTCAAGGTTCCATCGTTCAAAATGGAAACCATTCGAACAATTCTTCCTTCCATCCAGGAAGGTCAATTCATGACCACGGTGGATTTAAAGGATGCGTATCTACATATTCCTATCCACAGGGAACATCATCGGTTCCTAAGGTTCGCATTCCTGGACAAGCATTACCAGTTCGTGGCACTTCCGTTCGGATTAGCCACTGCTCCAAGGATTTTCACAAAGGTACTAGGGTCCCTTCTAGCGGTGCTAAGACCAAGGGGCATTGCAGTAGTACCTTACTTGGACGACATTCTGATTCAAGCGTCGTCCCTTCCTCTAGCAAAGGCTCACACGGACATTGTCCTGGCCTTTCTCAGATCTCACGGATGGAAAGTGAACGTAGAAAAGAGTTCTCTATCTCCGTCAACGAGGGTTCCCTTCTTGGGAACAATAATAGACTCCTTAGAAATGAGGATTTTTCTGACAGAGGCCAGAAAAACAAAACTTCTAAACTCTTGTCAAATACTTCATTCCGTTCCTCTTCCTTCCATAGCGCAGTGCATGGAAGTAATAGGTTTGATGGTAGCGGCAATGGACATAGTTCCTTTTGCGCGCATTCATCTAAGACCATTACAACTGTGCATGCTCAGTCAGTGGAATGGGGACTATACAGACTTGTCTCCGACGATACAGGGCGCGGTCTGGGGACCCCTGAAAGCTCAGGGTCTTTGGTCTCGGGAAGAATCTCTTCTACCGATAAATATTCTGGAACTGAGAGCGATACTCAATGCTCTCAAGGCTTGGCCTCAGCTAGCAAAGGCCAAGTTCATACGGTTTCAATCAGACAACATGACGACTGTTGCGTACATCAACCATCAGGGGGGAACAAGGAGTTCCCTGGCGATGGAAGAAGTGACCAAAATCATTCAATGGGCGGAGACTCACTCCTGCCACTTGTCTGCAATCCACATCCCAGGAGTGGAAAATTGGGAAGCGGATTTTCTGAGTCGTCAGACATTACATCCGGGGGAGTGGGAACTCCATCCGGAAATCTTTGCCCACATTACTCAACTGTGGGGCATTCCAGACATGGATCTGATGGCCTCTCGTCAGAACTTCAAGGTTCCTTGCTACGGGTCCAGATCCAGGGATCCCAAGGCGACTCTAGTAGATGCACTAGTAGCACCTTGGACCTTCAAACTAGCTTATGTATTCCCGCCGTTTCCTCTCATCCCCAGGCTGGTAGCCAGGATCAATCAGGAGAGGGCATCGGTGATCTTGATAGCTCCTGCGTGGCCACGCAGGACTTGGTATGCAGACCTGGTGAATATGTCATCGGCTCCACCATGGAAGCTACCTTTGAGACGAGACCTTCTTGTTCAGGGTCCGTTCGAACATCCGAATCTGGTTTCACTCCAACTGACTGCTTGGAGATTGAACGCTTGATCTTATCAAAGCGAGGGTTCTCAGATTCTGTTATTGATACTCTTGTTCAGGCCAGAAAGCCTGTAACTAGAAAAATTTACCACAAAGTATGGAAAAAATATATCTGTTGGTGTGAATCTAAAGGATTCCCTTGGGACAAGGTAAAAATTCCTAAGATTCTATCCTTTCTTCAAGAAGGATTGGAGAAAGGATTATCTGCAAGTTCCTTTAAGGGACAGATTTCTGCCTTGTCTGTGTTACTTCACAAAAAGCTGGCAGCTGTGCCAGATTTTCAAGCCTTTGTTCAGGCTCTGGTTAGAATCAAGCCTGTTTACAAACCTTTGACTCCTCCTTGGAGTCTCAATTTAGTTCTTTCAGTTCTTCAGGGGGTTCCGTTTGAACCCTTACATTCCGTTGATATTAAGTTATTATCTTGGAAAGTTTTGTTTTTGGTTGCAATTTCTTCTGCTAGAAGAGTTTCAGAATTATCTGCTCTGCAGTGTTCTCCTCCTTATCTGGTGTTCCATGCAGATAAGGTGGTTCTACGTACTAAACCTGGTTTTCTTCCGAAAGTTGTTTCTAACAAAAACATTAACCAGGAGATAGTCGTGCCTTCTTTGTGTCCGAATCCAGTTTCAAAGAAGGAACGTTTGTTGCACAATTTGGATGTTGTTCGCGCTCTAAAATTCTATTTAGATGCTACAAAGGATTTTAGACAAACATCTTCCTTGTTTGTTGTTTATTCTGGTAAAAGGAGAGGTCAAAAAGCAACTTCTACCTCTCTCTCTTTTTGGATTAAAAGCATCATCAGATTGGCTTATGAGACTGCCGGACGGCAGCCTCCTGAAAGAATCACAGCTCATTCCACTAGGGCTGTGGCTTCCACATGGGCCTTCAAGAACGAGGCTTCTGTTGATCAGATATGTAAGGCAGCGACTTGGTCTTCACTGCACACTTTTACCAAATTTTACAAGTTTGATACTTTTGCTTCTTCTGAGGCTATTTTTGGGAGAAAGGTTTTGCAAGTCGTGGTGCCTTCCATCTAGGTGACCTGATTTGCTCCCTCCCTTCATCCGTGTCCTAAAGCTTTGGTATTGGTTCCCACAAGTAAGGATGACGCCGTGGACCGGACACACCTATGTTGGAGAAAACAGAATTTATGTTTAACTGATAAATTACTTTCTCCAACGGTGTGTCCGGTCCACGGCCCGCCCTGGTTTTTTAATCAGGTCTGATAATTTATTTTCTTTAACTACAGTCACCACGGTATCATATGATTTCTCCTATGCAAATATTCCTCCTTTACGTCGGTCGAATGACTGGGGAAGGCGGAGCCTAGGAGGGATCATGTGACCAGCTTTGCTGGGCTCTTTGCCATTTCCTGTTGGGGAAGAGAATATCCCACAAGTAAGGATGACGCCGTGGACCGGACACACCGTTGGAGAAAGTAATTTATCAGGTAAACATAAATTCTGTTTTAAAAAAAAATGGGAAATATACAGGAGCAGAAATTTGGAGATTGGTTAAATGTTATTTAAAAAACTAATAATTATTGAACAATACAACACTATTATGATGTTTTATTAGAGAAATATTGTATTTGTTGTAAGGGGGTTGAGAGGACTTATTTTCCCTTTCTCGCCTCTTCTTTTTATTTTATTTTTTCTATATGCATATAAATATACAGTATATATAAAATGAAGTAGCAGGTATTTTGGATAAGATTGGCTTTAGCTTGTTACATAATATATTTTTATTGTATAGAAACACCTATGTCACATTTAGATAAATATATCCGATAGAACATGTTGGAGTTAGTGTTTTTCTGATATGAACATTTTCAGAGTGATATATATAGGTATTTATTTAAATCTATTCTGATATAGTTTTTTTTTTTTTAACTTTCATGTCAATTTAGATTTTTTTTTTTACCTAGCGCTCATTTACAAATATATCATCAGAACAGTAGCTGCTTATAGACAAATAGGATTTGCCACTAAAATCCAAAATGAAGGTAATACAAAAGGTTTGTCAATGCACATTGAAAGATAGATTTAACCCTGGTGCTGAACCAAAAATGGGCCGGCTCCTAAGCTTACATTCCTGATTTTTAAATAAAGATACCAAGAAAACGAAGAAAAATTGATAATAGGAGTAAATTAGAAAGTTGCTTAAAATTGCCTGCTCTATCTGAATTGTGAAATACAAAATGTGGGTTTCATATCCCTTTAAATAGATTGAGAGGTAAAAGCCATACACAGTCATGTCTGGAAATCTCTGATACATACAACATTCAAATTAACACATAAAGGGACAGTCTACACCATCATTTTTTTTTTTAAAAGATAGATGATTCCTTTTATTACCCATTCCCTAGTTTTGCATAACCAACACAGTTATATAAATACACTTTTTACCTCTGTGATACTCTTGTATCTAAGCCTCTGCAAACTGCCCCCTTATTTCAGTTATTTTGATATACATGCATTTTAGCCAATCAATGCTGGCTCCTAGGAACTCCACGTGCGTGAGCAAAGTGTTATCTATATGACACACACGAACTAACACCCTCTAGTGGTGAAAAACTGTCAAAATGCCCTGAGAGAAGAGGCGGCCTTCAAGGGCTTAGAAATTAGCACATGAACCTCCTAGGTTTAGCTTTCAACTAATAATACCAAGAGAACAAAGCAAAATTGGTGATGAAAGTAAATGGGAAAAGTGTTTAAAATGACATTCTCTATCTGAATAATGAAAGTTTATTTTGGACTAGACTGTCCCTTTAAGACTTCTTCTCTTTTTTGTGAATATATTTCAGTGATGATGCATGCAGTTTAAATCTATCTTCCAGTGCACTTTCACAAACCTTTTGTATTAATGTCAATTCGGATGTTTAAGAAATATCTGTAACCATTTTGTTTGATCTATACTACAAATAAATAAAGATTTAAAATATATATACTGTATATACTACAAAAAAGTCAGTCTGAGGTCAATGCTATGTGAATGTGTTGAATGTTAATACATGAAGAGCGACTGAAAAACAACAGAAATGTTACTGTCTAGTAATCTACTTTAATTTGTAAATTATTAAAAGCAACCTGGAGGAAAATTGTGTATCTTTTAAATCTAAAAATATGTCTGGTTTTGTCTTGTTTTTAAGTAGATCAGTGGCAACATAAAGTAACTTATCTTACAATAATGGGGAAAGCGTGAAACCTGTTATACTTATTTTCATTGGAAAGTTATTGGTTTCCTTCAGCAAAGAAAGTTCAAGTTCATCGGATCAGATGCAGAGTTAGAGCAGAGCTGTGTTGGTTAGATCTGGGGAACAACTAGGTGCAGCCTGCATTCCTGAGAGGTCTCAGAGTGTAGAATGTGCTGCTGGACTTGTGAAGTTGTAGGTTCTATATTTGCTGTACACAGATGACAGATAAATTATTAAACTAAAATTGTAAAAGTTCATTTTGTGAGGTTGCTGGACTAGCAAGGAAAACATAGAGACCTTCCCTAACAAAAATAGTAGGGGACTGATTCCTCTTACTGTCTCTGACAAACATTTTTAAAATTCATATGGTTATATGCTGGTCTTCTACCATCTACGCATTTTACTTCATTGCATATAGTAGATACATATATACTAATTGTGTTATGGTGGCAAAGCTGTTGAACTTGATAAACTAGCATTAAAATATTATAACTATTGATATGTTTTTCCTATGAGAATCATTTGCTCTGAATGGAGTGCTACTTAGTGGCTTTATATAAAATTCCATTAACGTATACAAAATATATGTAAGAAACTTTGATAAATCCTTGTTGCAGCTTATGCATTTTCCGAAATCATACAAATAAAGCCAGTTATGTGCTGTTAATCATTACTTCTTTGTTCAGTGTGGTGCAACATTGCTGTCTTTAACTTAACAATGAGCAATGTGCCAAGTTATTTGCATCACAAGATCTCGTTACCTCAGACATATTTATCAAGGTCGTTATTAATTTAGTTCATTAAGCAGTTATTTTCAAGCAGACAGAATTCAGTTCTAGGGATATAAAACCTCTCTTAAAAGGGACATAATAGTAATGTGAGGGGGCATTATTTATTTATTTATTTATTTGCATCCTTGCAAATGTGTCAAACACATAGTTAAAGTCGGCTCTAGCAATACACGGAGACCTAGCAGAATATATCTTGTAAGCCGATGACAAAAGGCATATATATGTAGTCATTAATCATCAGCTAGCACACAGTAGTATATTGCTGCTCCTGAGCGTACCTAGGTATGCTTTTTAAACTAAGGACACCAAGAGAACAAAGTACAGTTGATAATAAAAGTAAATTGAAAAGGTGCTTAAAATTATGAAAGTTTAATTTTGAGTTTCATGTCCATTTAATTTGCTGTCACCTTACTTTATTTTTTAAGTGTGTGTAGTTGCCTGATAAGCCATCCAGGAGCAGCATATGTGCATAGCTGCCATTCATTGGTCTATGTCCATGTCAGTCTGTGATTTTTCTTTTTTTGCTCTGGATTGGACATTAACCACTTGCTGGGGTAAAACACAGTAGTGTAATAGTAAAATTTCATGTCACTTTATTACATTATGTATTAAAGGACCACTCAATGCAGTACAATTACATAATAAACAAGTACGTTGATTTAACACCTACTCTGAATTTCAAAGAAGCAGTAGATTTTTTTTTTTTTTCTGACAAATTTAATTTTTTCTCCCATTATTCGACCCCCTGTATCATGTGACAGGCATCAGCCAATAACAAACCTTGATATGTATACCCTGTGAGCTTGTGCGCATGCTCAGTAGGATCTTGTTCCCCAGAATGTGTGAATATAAAAAGACTGTGCAAAATTTGATAATGGAAGTAAATTGGAAAGTGTCTTAAAACTGCATGTTCTATCTGAATCATAAGTTTATTTTGCCTTGAGTGTCCCTTTAAGTGTTTGTTTACATTAAGTGTTAGTGCCATGAAGTATGAAGAATGTTACATATGATTTTCTGTTTTTAATACCCAATTATCAATGTTACTTTTTATTTTTAGATCTCAGAAAACGTTGCCTTTTCACGAACATCCACCGTGGAACTTCAGAAACAATTTGATGACTACAAGGAAAAACACCGCAGAGATGTTTCCGAACTGCAGAGGCAGTTAAAAGACAAAACATTGGAACTAGAAAAATCACACCAGACTACCAAAAAGCTACAAGATGAGGTAATATTAGTTTGTGGCTTCAAAGTTGTGTACAATTATCTGATGCAGAGAATGAACAAATGTTGAATGTATTTGTTCTGTTGATGATCTGTGTAATCACATTGAGTCTTCAAGGGTAATAAGTGTACATGTTAGGCAAATTATACCATACTCTAATTCAACTGTATAGTCACTAATACTACTCTATCAATACTCGATATTTGTGATCATTGCCTGGGCTAATAGGTCTTTAATTAAACTACCTACAATTCTTTGTAAGTGGTATGAGTGACATTTTTTTTTTTTTTTGTTAAGTATTTTTATTGAGGTATAACAGATCATACATTGAATCGTAATACGTGGTCAAGAACATATCACACTTAGACATATTTCCAACATAACATGTTATATAGAAACCTGACCTTTAGCTAAAAACCATAACCTCGTCAAATTTTCAGTTTTACGGGAGAAATACATAAAAAGAGAAAAGGAAAGAAGAAAAAGAAAGAAGAGAAGAAAAGAATTGTCATTTAGATCATGGAACTCAGACTTCAAGTTTCTCGTATACCCTGTTATCGCAAGCCATCGGACTTCAATATCTATTTAATTATCATATTTGTTATATATATAATCTTCCCAAATAAAGAGAATCTCATGAAAGAAGTCTATGCGTTGTGATTTCATGTAGTGGTATTCCTCTAGTTGAATAGTCTTGTGCATTGTGTCAATCCACTGAGCAATGTTTGGGGTTGAGGGTTGTTTCCAATATTTTGCTATTAGGGTCTTAGCGCTATTGGAAGCAATTTGAAGTATGGACAAATGTGTTGCCAATAGTCTCCTGGGAGGTTTATTTAGGAGCCAGACTAATGGGTCCTGCGGGATAGTGATTCCCAGCATCTTCTCCGTTTGGTTTATAACATCTCTCCAGAAGGGGGAAATGTTTGGGCATAACCACCATATATGTCCCATAGTGCCTCTCCCTCTGTCGCAACGCCAGCATATGTCTGATCTTTGAGGATATAAGGTTTTTAAACGTGTAGGGGTATAATACCAACGATGCAGTATTTTAAAATTAATTTCTAATATTCTAGCTGATGTGGAAGCTTTCATTGTTCTTTTAAATATCATATGCTTCTCCTTTGGGGAGATACTAAGATTCAACTCCGATTCCCATTTTTGAATATAATGGTGTTCTAGGCCTAACGGTTCTTGTTGTAGCATGTGGTATATAATTGATAGAGTGTGTCTAATCGGTTGTGTAGACATGCATAGTTTCTCAAAATTGGTAGGTGATCTCAACAGATTATTTTTCCCTTTGTGGTTCTGAAGAAAAGAGTGTGCTTGCAAATAGAAAAACCAATTATTAAATAGATGTAGGTCATCTTCTAGGAGTTTCAACCTTGTGTGCATTTTGCCTCCCTCTGATAATACAAAGAACGGTAAGTTGCTCCGTTTGTCTAGGGGGTCTAATTTAGCAAGTCCCAATCCTGGAAGAAATTCTGAATTTCCAAGCAAGGGTGTCAATGGGGATGGTATAGAGGATAGCATGGGATATTTTACTAATAACCTATTCCACATTTTGTATGTCTCCTCTGTAATAAAATTACCCACCATTCTCAGACGGCTTTCAGAGCCATCCAGCCAACACAGAGAACCCAGATGAGAACACTGATGCATTTGGTGTTCAATCCGCACCCAAATTTTGTCAAGGTAATTAGTGTTCCAGTCTACTACCCGCTGTAAGAAGGTCACCTGTCTATATTTCTCTAGGTCCGGAACACCCAGACCCCCCGACTCTTTAGGGAGAGTCATTAACTTTCTATTAATTCTGGGGTGTTTCCTATCCCATATATAGTCATTAATTATTCTCTGTAGTGAGGGGATATAGGATGGAGGGAGGGGGATTGGTACCGTCTGGAAAACGTATAAAAGTCTGGGCAGTATATTCATAGTGATTGTGCTCATTCTCCCTAGCCAACTAAGGCGTTTAGATCTCCAAGAGCTTAAGTCTGCTACAATGTTCTTTTTAAGAGTTTCATAGTTAAGAGTTAATAAGTCAGCCTGATTATGTGACAGGAAAATCCCCAGATATTTAATGGAAGAGGATTGCCAGCGAAAGGGGCAAATTTGTTTTGTACGGTTAAGTTCTTCCTTAGACAAGTTAATGTTCATGATTTCGGATTTTGATTGATTAATTAAGAAGTTGGACACAATTCTGAAATCATGGAGTTCTTTCATTAGTTCAGGGATTGACTGGCTAGGTGATGACAATGTAAACAAGATGTCATCCGCGAATAGCGAAAGTTTATAGGTATGGTTCTGAAGGGTTAGACCGCAAATATTTTTATTTTCCCTTATTTTTATTGCCAATATTTCTATAGCGCATGCGAAAAGTAGGGGGATAAGGGACATCCCTGTCTGGTGCCATTTTTAATATAGAAGGGGGCTGAGAGATCTCCATTTACCAGAATGCGCGCGCTTGGGTCATTATATAATGCAAAGTTTTTCCCTAAAATACCCTTGCCAAATCCGAATCTTTCTAAAATGTGGTGCAGAAACGTCCAATCTACCCGATCGAACGCTTTCTCAGCGTCTGTGGATACCATCACTATTTGTGAATCAGAAGAAAGTGCATGTTGGATTAAATGAAGGGAACAAATTGTGTTATCTTTGGCCTCCCTATTTATAACAAAACCAACTTGGTCCCCATGTATCAAGTAGGGCATGATAGGGCCTAATCTATTTGCAAGTATCTTAGCAAAGATCTTTGAATCGTTATTTAGTAAAGAGATCGGTCGGTAATTCGTAACCATATCTGTAGATTTCCCAGGTTTGGGCAGTAATACTATTGTGGCCTCTAATGATTGTTGCAAGAAGGGAGTGGCATCATTTATAACGTTATACAGTCTACATAACTGGGGGGCAATTATGGGTTGAAAGCTTTTATAGTACAGATTGGTGAAGCCATCTGGCCCTGGTGCTTTACCATTAGGTAAGTGTTTGATGACATTAATAACTTCTTCAACTTGGATTGGTCTATCTAATTGTTCTTGTTGTTCTTTTGATAAGGTGGGGATCTGTAAGTTATCTAAATATCTCTTGATATGGGAGCTAAAGGAGTCATCGCGTCTAGTGACTATGGGGTCAGAATCTTTCAAATTATACAGACCTTCGAAGTATTCTCGAAATGCGTTTGCTATAGAAGTGGTATTAGAACATGTGGAGCCCTTCGCATTTTTAATTGACATAATAAAGGATCTATTTGTTCGTCTACGTAGTTTCCTAGCTAGGAATCTCCCACTCTTATTGTCGCTATCAAAATAAACTTGTTTAAGGCGGAGGGCATTTTTCTTGTATCTATGTAGGAGTTGAGAGTTCATTTCCTGTCTTTTGTTACAGAGTTCGGTATACACAGGTTCATCTCCCGGGTTCTGTCTGTGTTGGGACTCCAAAGCAGTAATTTGTTGTAATGTTGTTTCTAATCTAGCTCTTTGTTGCTTGACTTGAAAGCTTTTATGGCTAATACATTCTCCCCTAATGACACTTTTATGTGCCTCCCACACAACTCTTTCGTCCATTTGTGGAGATGAGTTTAGTTCAAAATATTCAGCTAAAGATTTCCCCAATTTTTCATTTATTAGTGTGTCTTCTAATAGGGAGGATTCAAATTTCCAATTAAATGTTTTTTGGGAGATGTTGGGCCAATGTAGACTACAGCTCATAAAGGAATGATCTGACCATGTGCATGTTAGGATCTTGCTTTGTACTATATAGTAGAAACTAGAAACATCCATGAACAGATAGTCTATCCTAGAGTATAACTTGTGCGGGGCAGAATAGAATGTATAGTCTCTTGTATGTGGATTTAGAGATCTCCACACGTCGTGTACTGCTAAGTCCCTCATGTTCTGTTTTATTGCTGCGATTCGTTTGGATGGGATAGACGAAGAGTGTGTAGAGCAATCAATATGTGGGTTGAGTGGTGTATTGAAGTCACCTCCAATAATCAAAGCTCCCTTTGCATTGTCAAGTAATCTGTTTATCGTCTTAAAGAAGAGGTGTTGTTGTGTGTTTGGGGCATATACACAAACTAAGGTTACAAGCTTACCATACAGTTTACCCGTTACTGCTATAAATCTTCCCTCTTTATCTTTGTGGGTAAAAAGCTCCTGAAAAGGAATATTGCTTTTAATCAGAATCCCAACCCCATTTGTCTTTGTTGTATTGGAAGAATAAAAGCATTGGCCAAATTTAAATTTATAAGTTTGTGGTTCCCTACCTCTTTTGAAATGCGTCTCTTGAAGCATGACTATATCACTCCTATGTTGTTTAAAGTCAGAGAGAGTTGAATTTCTTTTGAAGGGAGAATTTAGACCTTTGGTATTAATGGATATTATCCGGAGTTGATTAATTTGTTTATCTGTCATAGAAAAAGTTGGTTGGGTATAAGGTTCTTATTTTACAAAGTGTAGTACTCTTGTTTGAAGTATTGTTCTGAAAGCTATAAGTTATCAAGTAATGACAATCAAAGGGTGAAAAAAGAGTGAAAGAAAAAAGAGTAAAAGTTAAAACGAATTCAACAAAGTGAAAAAAAGGATACATATACAGTTTGTAGAGACAGGGGTTGGGTACCAGAAATTCTACTATTAATAAGTGGAGTTAAGAGAAGACGTTCTAAAAAAGTCTTCATTAAACATAGGTTAGTGCTAAGTCAGTCCCATTTATATGAGACAAATACATCAACCAGCAAATTGCACAATATTAACTAAACTTTAAAATTTAAATTTCGTAAATACATGGCTAATTCACGCATAAAATGCTCTATCACAACTCTCAAATATTCAGGGCAAAATTATATTCTACCTTAATGACACTACTATTTTGTCTTGATTAATGGGTGTTAGATAAAGTATCAAAGCCTGAAGACATTTCTGCTAACTTTTGTTCATAGAATATGCAACATGTATCTAGAGGAAGAAGAACATAATATATAGCAACGGAAGAACAATCAAATAACACAGTAAACACAAAAAACAATAACAGTAAACAAAACATTTTCTTTCTTTTTTCTCGTCAGAGAATTACGAAAAGGATATAGACTGCCCAGTTATGAGCAGTTAGTCTTTGTGAGATTCAACTTTAAGACCTCCAAGAAGTCATGTGGTGAGATTAGATTTAGCAACTGAGTCAGAGTTCGTTTGTCTGGGAGGCCTTTTCCTGTATTGAACAATGTTCCATTCAGGTCTCCTTTCTTTCGGACGAGATGTCATCCCGCTTGTAGCGGGTGTGTTATCCTGTATTGAAGGGGTAGGAATTTCAAGGTTAATGCCTTTGGAAAAAGAGTCCAGGTTATTCAAAGTTCTGTAGATCCAGGTTTTACCCTCAAGTGATACGATGAGAGCAAAAGGATATCCCCAACGGTATCTTATGTTGTGTTTTTGTAAAGTAGTTGTAATAAATTTAGCGTCTTTTCTTTTTTGGAGAGTGATAGGACTTAGGTCCAGGTATGCCTGAATCTCATGATCTTGATATTTAAGATTAGGGTTATCTCTAAAGAGTTGCCAAATAATGTCCTTATCCTTAAAGCTAAGGAATTTAATAATAACGTCTCGTGGTGGAGCTTGATTTGAAGGTTTTGCTCTCAGAGCTCTATGAGCTCTCTCTAAAGGTATAGAGGATGTGGTATCCGAGGAGTCCGTGAGATGGTGAAAGAGTGATTGTAGATAGTCTTCCAGGTCGGAGGGCTCAATAGACTCAGGTATCCCTCTAATTCTGAAATTATTTCTTCGCCCTCTGTTATCCAGATCTTCGAGTTTAACATTCAAATCCTGAATTAAAAGAGATTGCTGCTCTTGAGATTCTGTAATGTCTTTCATCTCTTGTGCCGTCATGTCCAGTGATGTCTCCAAATTATCCACTCTATTGCCGATATCAGTGATGTCTTTCTTCAGATCGGAAATCTCTGTCTTAATCAGATCCTTTAGAGAGTCTATATCATTTTTAGATGGGAGATCATTCAACCTGGTTAGAATTTGTGATAATTGATCTTGCTGTTGATCCGCCATGGTGTCTCCTGACACTGGCACTTTGTCAGTATGATTCGAGCTTGCTGGTTCTTGGTTTGTGCTTTCTCTATCCTGAGACTGGAAAAAGTCTGAGACTGATTTGAGTGTGGTATGCTGTGATTTTGCAGGTTTATCTGGCTTTGTTTGCCGTCTGGAGGACATTATTGAGATTTCAAATATAAGGTATATATCTTCACTGTAATAACTGTATAGAGACACCAGATGCAGCCCCCGTAGTGAGATTGCAAAAAAAATTAAATAGTTCCGGATATATTTATACTACATAGAGGTTAAAGCAGCACCGACTATTCAATTATTGACTTGCTAGTAGGAAATGGCACATTGTTCCCTAAAGTTATAAGCCAAGTTATAAAACACAACAAGCCATCCCAGTTGTTTCTTCTTGACACGCATTCAGTATATGTGAGATATAAGCATATGTATTTGTCATGCTATTTAATGTGTGTCTTCACTTCCGTATCTGTCTTCCCCCCTCAGAAAAGAGCAGCTTCATTTTTATTTTTTGTTTTCTTTTAAAAAGAAAAAGGGAGGAAAAAAGAAAAAGAGCTATATCCAGGTTTTCCTTATATTTGTAACATCAGATCCACTGGTTAGCGACATGTCCCATATGTTTTGTAGTATGTTTGACAAATAAATTATGTCCACAGATGGGGAAAATATAAAAGCTCTGTTAACCTGTACTAAGGAGCAGGTATATGCCGATGAAATTATTATTTGTGCTAACGTACACTATGGGTAAAGTCTCTTACATGTGTGTTAGCCCTTGTGCCTGAAGAGTTGTAACATTTTGAGTACCCACTTTAATAGTACCTGGTCCTGTTGCAGTCGTATACTGCCTGAGCCTCGTGGGGAAAATCCAAGATGGCGACCGCTATCTCCTGAGCACTGTGAGCCACTTCGGGTGTTTGCGGTCTGATCAGGGCATGTTCGTTATCCCTAGTGCGGCGGTTCTGTTCCTCATGTGTTCCAACACCACTGAGTGTCTGTATTTTGTCCACGGCTAATTACAAGTGTGCAAGATAAACTCCGGTCCCACAGAGCAACCTCACTGAGCGGCCATGTCCCAGCGTGGCCAGACTCCGCCCCCGGTATGAGTGACATTTTAACTCTTTATTTTATAAAACATTGTGAGCATCAGTACTTAAACAAAGGATGACAAGACAAAATGGTTTGTTTTAATTATTATATAGTATAAATACTGTCCATTGGAAATTGCTGTGAAAAAAAAGACAGGAGACAATGAAAAGTTCCATAGAAGAACCTATACAGAAAAACTAAAAACCAATAGAATACAATGTTAAAAAGCACTTATACTTTCAGTACAAGGAACATTCTAATTTTAACCCTAAGAAATGTCATAAGTAGTACATTTCTTTCCATGTAGACTAGGTTTTACTATCTGCCTTCAACGAGTCAAGCGGTCTTAGAACTAAGTTTGTCCA
Source organism: Bombina bombina (assembly GCF_027579735.1). NCBI lineage: Eukaryota > Metazoa > Chordata > Amphibia > Anura > Bombinatoridae > Bombina > Bombina bombina. The sequence continues at coordinate 562,460,095 of NC_069504.1, forward strand.
TGCAACACATAGTTTATCATACCCAACATAAGCTGTCTATGGAGAATTGCCCTGTGTATAGCAGTATCGATGCCCCCCCCCCCCAAGCAAAATGACAGAAATGTGGAGATTTTAATACAACGGTCTCTCTGCATACAGAATATGTTTACATGCATTGCTGAATTGTGCTGCACCTGTGCTTTATTTAGATACTGCTCTTTAATCAGTGAATATGTTTAAAGGCTACAATGATTTTCATAACTGCTCAGAAAATAGTAAGATTATATTCATAATTTAAAAAGATAGCTGTACCTCCAAACAATTAAATTTTGACAATTTAAATAATCTTTCATACATTGTTTGCCTTGTTGGCAGAGTCAAGTACAGGTAGCCCTCATTTTACGCCGGGGTTAGGTTTCCCGAAGGAATGGTTGCAAATCGAAACCGTTGTAAATTGAAACCCAGTTTATAATGTAAGTCAATGGGAAGTGAGGGAGATAGGTTCCAGGCCCCTCTCAAAATTGTCATAAGTAACACCTAATATATTATTTTTAAAGCTTTGAAATGAAGACTTTAAATGCTAAACAGCATTATAAACCTCATAAATAATCACACAACACAGACTTCACTTGCATTTTTCAGCAAACAGTTCTTTCTATGCATTCCAATCTGGACTGATGTATATAGGGTTGATATACTGTGGCTTTTGCCTAAATCTGAGCTTAAAATTACATGTGAGTTTGACATTGAAAATAAACCAGTTTAGACCAACTTTTAAAGATGACCTTGGTAATAAGGCAAAGAAAAGTATTCCAAAAGTTGTAAATTGTAATTTAAAATTTGGCCAAGTCTAACCGATCATCCTGGTTGATCTCATTGGTATGCTAATATGGTTTAGCCTAGTGGTTTTCAACCCTTTTGCAGTGGCAGCTGTCCAAGTGTGTTCTGAGCCAGAGGACATGTAGTGCAATTTGTCAGACTTTTATCATTATTTAATAGTTGTTTAGGTGGAATTAAAACATTAAAGGATCATTAAAGGGACATTAAACACATTACATTATTAATATAAATAGTTTATGTAGTATGTAATATACTTTAATTATTTATTTTGCTCTCCTTTCCTGTTATTTAATTATGTATATTGTGGGCTTTCCTATTCATGTTAAACATGGTAGTGCAGACTGTTTAATTTTGACTTTAGTGTCTCTTTAATACTTGTTTAGTTGGTATGAGCTGTAGCTTTAGTGAAATACTTGGTTAGCTCTTACTGTAACTATTGTGCATACAGTTATATGTTATTTATGAGCTGTCTGTTAAAGGGACAGTGAACACCATGTAATGACAAGATATTTCTGTTGTGTTGCTTTAGTTTAGAATAACATATGGAACAAGTCTAAATTTTTTTTTTTTTATAAACAAATTAACATCCTTCTTACTGCAATTGTTTTTAAGTAGGCAAACTACACTGACCATTTGCCTATTTTGTCAATTTAGGCATACAACAAGACTAACCATGCTCATAGCATTAGTATAAAATGCATTGCTTTATAAATGTTATCAGCTAAAGCGAAAGGAACATATATGTAGTAGGGTTAGCCTTAAGAAGTCAGTGCATTTTAAGTTCTGATAATAAGAAAATCCTCAATTTTCAGAATTACATTACATGAAAAGTGGTCAAAATAAAGTATATTGCAAATTTGTTTCATTGTGCATAACTAAACATTTTATATACTGTGTTGTGTTGTAGAATTGTTTCATTGCCATATACTTTGTTGCAGGAAAACATGGTTTATCCTGAGGGTTGTTTTACATTCTAAAAAAACTGACTTTATTTGCAATGCTTGTTAATGTCAGCCCTTGATTTAATAGTGAATGTCTCTGTATCATAAACGTATCAAAGATGATTCTTATAAACAATTGCAGCAGAATTAATACCCTTGCAATATTTTTTACATTTTAAATGGCAATTGTGTTTTTATAAACTAACTACCTGAATTGCCAGTGTTATATAGTTGTAGTTTCAATTGTGAAGAAGATGAGACTATCTTCCAAGTATGAAAAAATATAATCACTATACATTCTCATCTGGACAGTATTTTTATACAAATGAAAATCAAATTGATTTTATTTATTTTTTAAACTTTGCTGTACCCTGCAATTTAGGTTCATCATTTGGAAGAAAACCTACAGGACCACCAGAGAGCGCATGATGAATCACTTACAAAGAATCATCTTCTTCAGCAAACCATTAAAGACCTTCAGTATGAACTAGATACTAAAACGTATATGAAGGATGATCGTGTTCGACAGATTAAATCAATGGAGGTATTTAATCCAAATGTTTATACGTTATAAGTAAATGTTGTATTATAAAAAAGGAAGATGCTGTTTCATTCTTTATTTTTTAAAGACCTATAACAAGCCACAAAATATGCTTTTTTATATCTAGCGTTTTATTATTATTTAGTTACAGTACATTGAGAAATTGTTTTCTTGGCTCACCATTATAGCTGTTCATGACTCAAAATGGATTATTCCCTAAATTGATGGTGTAAAATTAAATTGCTAGAGCAATTTATTTTTGAGCCATTGACACCTACCTTCCATGTAATTGGAAAATACATACAAATTAAAGTTGCTGAGCAGACAAGATAGGGGTAATTTGACAAATCCAGCAGCTTTACAAATATTGTTTTCTTTTTTAAATATTTTTTTGTATATCTCTCTTCTTCCATCTTCTCCCTCATCTCTCTTCTCTCAGTAATTCATCTTCCCTCTCTTTCTCTTTCTCCTATCTCTTTCTCGCAGCACTCTCTCTCTCTGTCTAAATATGTGCGTATAAAGGTACTGGCAAGGCAAGCAAACAGCAAGCTGACGGAGCATTAATTGAAAGAGAACTGACAGGAAGAGACCTTTTATCACATTTTTGATCCATCCCCTACTGGGGTCTGGATTGGCAAAGAATAAAAGTGAAGCTTATTTATATATAAAAAAAAAAATCAGTATACCCATGTGACATTTAAAACAAATTCTCATGCTATTCGTTCTGTGATCAAATCTCTTATTTCTGATTCAGAGGTTTATTTATCACTTGAATCCTAAATATTGAAGCTGGTTCCTAGTTTCCATAGAAATTTGTTAAACACTGCATTGAATATTTAGAAACATGTTCTTAGGATATAAGAAAACTAACATTAAAGGGACAGTACACTGTAAAATTGCTTTTATATTAATGTATTTTAAATGACTTGTTATACCAGCTGCAGAGTATAAAATTTTTGAGAAATTGCATTTTCATGCTTATATGTGTATATGAAGTAGCTGGTTTTGTGCTTTTATGTTATCTCAAAATTGTACTCCTCATAAAATGTTTAATTTATATATAGTGTGGAAAACTATATTTTATTATTTAATGTGCCTGCATTTTTCTTTGGTTTTTAAATTTAGAATTCTATTTTTCTCCAACATTGGTGTGTCCGGTCCACAGCGTCATCCTTACTTGTGGGAATATCTCTTCCCCAACAGGAAATGGCAAAGAGCTGAGTCCCAGCAAAGCTGGCCATATAGTCCCTCCTAGGCTCCGCCCACCCCAGTCATTCTCTTCCACGGAGATGGTTAAGAGTTTTTGGTGTTTAAATGTAGTTTTTTATTCTTCTATCAAGTGTTTGTTATTTTAAAATAGTGCTGGTATGTACTATTTACTCTGAAACAGAAAAGGATGAAGATTTCTGTTTGTGAGAGGAAGATGATTTTAGCAGACAGTAACTAAAATCGATTGCTGTTTCCACATAGGACTGTTGAGATGAAGTAACTTCAGTTGGGGGAAACAGTTAGCAGACTTTTCTGCTTAAGGTATGACTAGCCATATTTCTAACAAGACTGTGTAATGCTGGAAGGCTGTCATTTCCCCTTATGGGGACCGGTAAGCCATGTTCTTAGTCTCAAACAGAATAAAGGGCTTAATATGGGCTATAAAACTGGTAGACATTTTTATGGGCTAAATCGATTGCTTTAGGGTTTTCAGATTCTGTGATAGATACTCTGGTTCAGGCCAGAAAACCGGTAACTAGAAAAATTTACCATAAAATATGGAAAAGATATATCTGTTGGTGTGAATCCAAAGGATTCCCATGGAATAAGATAAAAATTCCTAAGATTCTCTCCTTTCTACAAGAAGGTTTGGAGAAAGGATTATCTGCAAGTTCTCTAAAGGGACAGATCTCTGCTTTATCTGTCTTACTACACAAAAGACTGGCAGCTGTGCCAGATGTTCAAGCATTTGTTCAGGCTCTGGTTAGGATCAAGCCTGTTTACAGACCTTTGACTCCTCCCTGGAGTCTAAATCTAGTTCTTTCAGTTCTTCAAGGGGTTCCGTTTGAACCTTTACATTCCATAGATATTAAGTTACTATCTTGGAAAGTTTTGTTTTTGGTTGCTATTTCTTCTGCTAGAAGAGTTTCAGAGTTATCTGCTCTGCAGTGTTCTCCGCCGTATCTGGTGTTCCATGCAGATAAGGTGGTTTTGCGTACTAAGCCTGGTTTTCTTCCAAAGGTTGTTTCTAACAAGAATATTAACCAGGAGATAGTTGTACCTTCTTTATGTCCGAATCCAGTTTCAAAGAAGGAACGTTTGTTACACAATTTGGACGTAGTCCGTGCTCTAAAATTCTATTTAGAGGCTACAAAAGATTTCAGACAAACATCTTCTTTGTTTGTTGTCTATTCTGGTAAAAGGAGAGGTCAAAAAGCGACTTCTACCTCTCTTTCCTTTTGGCTTAAAAGCATCATCCGATTGGCTTATGAGACTGCCGGACGGCAGCCTCCTGAAAGAATCACAGCTCACTCCACTAGGGCTGTGGCTTCCACATGGGCCTTCAAGAACGAGGCTTCTGTTGACCAGATATGTAAGGCAGCAACTTGGTCTTCACTGCACACTTTTGCCAAATTTTACAAATTTGATACTTTTGCTTCTTCGGAGGCTATTTTTGGGAGAAAGGTTTTGCAAGCCGTGGTGCCTTCTGTTTAGGTAACCTGATTTGCTCCCTCCCTTCATCCGTGTCCTAAAGCTTTGGTATTGGTTCCCACAAGTAAGGATGACGCCGTGGACCGGACACACCAATGTTGGAGAAAACAGAATTTCTCCAACATAGGTGTGTCCGGTCCACGGCGTCATCCTTACTTGTGGGATATTCTCTTCCCCAACAGGAAATGGCAAAGAGCCCAGCAAAGCTGGTCACATGATCCCTCCTAGGCTCCGCCTACCCCAGTCATTCTCTTTGCCGTTGTACAGGCAACATCTCCACGGAGATGGCTTAGAGTTTTTTAGTGTTTAACTGTAGTTTTTATTATTCAATCAAGAGTTTGTTATTTTAAAATAGTGCTGGTATGTACTATTTACTCAGAAACAGAAAAGAGATGAAGATTTCTGTTTGTATGAGGAAAATGATTTTAGCACCGTAACTAAAATCCATGGCTGTTCCACACAGGACTGTTGAGAGCAATTAACTTCAGTTGGGGGAACAGTGTGCAGTCTCTTACTGCTTGAGGTATGACACATTCTAACAAGACGATGTAATGCTGGAAGCTGTCATTTTCCCTATGGGATCCGGTAAGCCATGTTTATTAAGATAGTAAATAAGGGCTTCACAAGGGCTTATTAAGACTGTAGACTTTTTCTGGGCTAAATCGATTCATTATTAACACATATTTAGCCTTGAGGAATCATTTAATCTGGGTATTTTGATAAGATTATATCGGCAGGCACTGTTTTAGACACCTTATTCTTTAGGGACTTTCCCTAATCATTGTCAGAGCCTCATTTTCGCGCCGGTATGGCGCACTTGTTTTTGAGGACAGCATGGCATGCAGCTGCATGTGTGTGGAGCTCTGATACATAGAAAAGTCTTTCTGAAGGCATCATTTGGTATCGTATTCCCCTTTGGGCTTGGTTGGGTCTCAGCAAAGCAGATTCCAGGGACTGTAAAGGGGTTAAATATAAAAACGGCTCCGGTTCCGTTATTTTAAGGGTTAAAGCTTCCAAATTTGGTGTGCAATACTTTTAAGGCTTTAAGACACTGTGGTGAAATTTTGGTGAATTTTGAACAATTCCTTCATACTTTTTCGCAATTGCAGTAATAAAGTGTGTTTAGTTTAAAATTTAAAGTGACAGTAACGGTTTTATTTTAAAACGTTTTTTGTGCTTTGTTATCAAGTTTATGCCTGTTTAACATGTCTGAACTACCAGATAGATTGTGTTCTGACTGTGGGGAAACCAAGGTTCCTTCTCATTTAACTATATGTATTTTATGTCATAAAAAATTTTAGTAAAAATGATGCCCAAGATGATTCCTCAAGTGAGGGGAGTAAGCATGGTACTGCATCATCCCCTCCTTCGTCTACACCAGTCTTGCCCATACAGGAGGCCCCTAGTACATCTAGTGCGCCAATACTCCTTACTATGCAACATTTAACGGCTGTAATGGATAATTCTATCAAAAACATTTTAGCCAATATGCCCACTTATCAGCGAAAGCGCGACTGCTCTGTTTTAGAAAATTCTGTAGAGCATGAGAACGCTGATGATATGGTTTCTGAAGGGCCCCTACACCAGTCTGAGGGGGCCAGGGAGGTTTTGTCTGAGGGAGAAATTTCAGATTCAGGAAACATTTCTCAACAAGCTGAACCTGATGTGATTACTTTTAAATTTAAGTTGGAACATCTCCGCGCTCTGCTTAAGGAGGTGTTATCCAATTTGGATGATTGTGATTATCTGGTCATTCCAGAACCACTATGTAAAATGGAAAAGTTCTTAGAGGCCCCGGGGCCCCCCGAAGCTTTTCCTATATCCAAGCGGGTGGCGTACATTGTTAGTAAAGAATGGGACAGGCCCGGTATACCTTTAGTACCTCCCCCCATATTTATAAAATTGTTTTCCTATAGTCGACCCCAGAAAGGACTGATGGCAGACAGTCCCCAAGGTCGAGGGGGCGGTTTCTACTCTACACAAGCGCGCCACTATACCCATAGAAGATAGTTGTGCTTTCCAAGATCCTATGGATAAAAAATTAGAAGGTCTGCTAAAGATGTTTGTTCAGCAAGGTTCCCTTCTACAACCAATTGCATGCATTGTCCCTGTCACTGCAGCCGCGTGTTTCTAGTTTGATGAGCTAGGAAAGGCGATTATTAGTAATTCTTCTTCTTATGAGGAGATTATGGACAGAATTCGTGCTCTTAAATTGGCTAATTCTTTCACCCTAGACGCCACCTTGCAATTGGCTAGGTTAGCGGCGAAAAAATTCTGGGTTTGCTATTGTGGCGCAGAGCGCTTTGGTTAAAATCTTGGGCAGCGGATGCGTCTTCCAAGAACAAATTGCTTGACATTCCTTTCAAGGGGAAAACACTCTTTGGCCCTGACTTGAAAGAGATTATCTCTGATATCACTGGGGGCAAGGGCCACGCCCTTCCTCAGGATAGGTCTTTTCAAGACCAAAAATAAACCTAAGTTTCGTCCCTTTCGCAGAAACGGATCAGCCCCAAGGGCTACGTCCTCTAAGCAGGAAGGTAATACTTCTCAAGCCAATCCAGCCTGGAGACCTATGCAAGGCTGGAACAAAGGAAAGCAGGCCAGGAAACCTGCCACTGCTACCAAGACAGCATGAAATGCGGGCCCCCGATCCGGGACCGGATCTGGTGGGGGGCAGACTCTCTCTCTTCGCTCAGGCTGGGGCAAGAGATGTTCTGGATCCTTGGGCGCTAGAAATAGTCTCCCAAGGTTATTCTCTGGAGTTCAAGGGGCTTCCTCCAAGGGGGAGGTTCCACAGGTCTCAGTTGTCTTCAGACCACATAAGAAGACAGGCATTCTTACATTGGGTAGAAGACCTGCTAAAAATGGGAGTGATTCATCCTGTTCCATTAGGAGAACAAGGGATGGGGTTCTACTCCAATCTGTTCATAGTTCCCAAAAAAGAGGGAACGTTCAGACCAATCTTAGATCTCAAGATCTTGAACAAGTTTCTCAAGGTTCCATCGTTCAAGATGGAAACCATTCGAACACTTCTTCCTTCCATCCAGGAAGGTCAATTCATGACCAAGGTGGATTTCAAGGATGCGTATCTACATATTCCTATCCACAAGGAACATCATCGGTTCCTAAGGTTTGCATTCCTGGACAAGCATTTCCAGTTCGTGGCGTTTTCTTTCGGATTAGCCACTGCTCCTAGGATTTTCTCATAGGTACTAGGGTCCCTTCTGGCGGTGCTAAGACCAAGGGGCATTGCTGTAGTACCTTACTTGGACGACATTCTGATTCGAGCGTCGTCCCTTCCTCAAGTAAAGGCTCACACGGACATTGTCCTGGCCTTTCTCAGATCTCACGGATGGAAAGTGAACGTGGAAAAGAGTTCTCTATCTCCGTCAACGAGGGTTCCCTTCTTGGGAACTATAATAGACTCCTTAGAAATGAGGATTTTTCTGACAGAAGCCAGAAAAACAAAACTTCTAGACTCTTGTCGGATACTTCATTCCGTTCCTCTTCCTTCCATAGCGCAGTGCATGGAAGTGATAGGTTTGATGGTAGCGGCAATGGACATAGTTCCTTTTGTGCGCATTCATCTAAGACCATTACAACTGTTCATGCTCAGTCAGTGGAATGGGGACTATTCAGTCTTGTCTCCGAAGATACAAGTAAATCAGAGGACCAGAGACTCATTCCGTTGGTGGCTGTCCCTGGACAACCTGTCACAAGGGATGACCTTCCGCAGACCAGAGTGGGTCATTGTCACGACCGACGCCAGTCTGATGGGCTGGGGCGCGGTCTGGGGATCCCTGAAAGCTCAGGGTCTTTGGTCTCGGGTAGAATCTCTTCTACCGATAAATATTCTGGAACTGAGAGCGATATTCAATGCTCTCAAAGCTTGGCCTCAGCTAGCGAGGGCCAAGTTCATACATCAACCATCAGGGGGGAACAAGGAGTTCCCTAGCGATGGAAGAAGTGACCAAAATCATTCTATGGGCGGAGTCTCACTCCTGCCACCTGTCTGCTATCCACATCCCAGGAGTGGAAAATTGGGAAGCGGATTTTCTGAGTCGTCAGACATTGCATCCGGGGGAGTGGGAACTCCATCCGGAAATCTTTGCCCAAGTCACTCAACCGTGGGGCATTCCAGACATGGATCTGATGGCCTCTCGTCAGAACTTCAGAGTTCCTTACTACGGGTACAGATCCAGGGATCCCAAGGCGGCTCTAGTGGATGCACTAGTAGCACCTTGGACCTTCAAACTAGCTTATGTGTTCCCGCCGTTTCCTCTCATCCCCAGGCTGGTAGCCAGGATCAATCAGGAGAGGGCGTCGGTGATTTTGATAGCTCCTGCGTGGCCACGCAGGACTTGGTATGCAGATCTGGTGAATATGTCATCGGCTCCACCATGGAAGCTACCTTTGAGACGAGACCTTCTTGTTCTAGGTCCGTTCGACCCACTCCAGCTGACTGCTTGGAGATTGAACGCTTGATCTTATCAAAGCGAGGGTTCTCAGATTCTGTTATTAATACTCTTGTTCAGGCCTGAAAGCCTGTAACCAGAAAAATTACCACATAATTTGGTATATCTGTTGGTGTGAATCTGCAGGATTCCCTTGGGACAAGGTTAAGATTCCTAAGAGTCTATCCTTCCTTCGAGAAGGATTGGAAAAAGGATTATCTGCAAGTTCCTTGATGGGACAGATTTCTGCCTTGTCTGTGTTACTTCACAAAAAGCTGGCAGCTGTGCCAGATGTTCTAGCCTTTGTTCAGGCTCTGGTTAGAATCAAGCCTGTTTACAAAATTTTGACTCCTCCTTGGAGTCTCAACCTAGTTCTTTCAGTTCTTCAGGGGGTTCCGTTTGAACCCTTACATTCCGTTGATATTAAGTTATTATCTTGGAAAGTTTTGTTTTTGGTTGCAATTCTTCTGCTAGAAGAGTTTCAGAATTATCTGCTCTGCAGTGTTCTTCTCCTTATCTGGTGTTCCATGCAGATAAGGTGGTTTTGCGTACTAAACCTGGTTTTCTTCCAAAAGTTGTTTCTAACAAAAACATTAACCAGGAGATAGTTGTGCCTTCTTTGTGTCCTAATCCAGTTTCAAAGAAGGAACGTTTGTTGCACAACTTGGATGTAGTTCGTGCTCTCAAATTTTACTTAGCAGCTACTAAGGATTTCAGACAAACTTTGTCTTTGTTTGTTGTTTATTCTGGTAAACGGAGAGGTCAAAAAGCAACTTCTACCTCTCTCTCCTTCTGGATTAAAAGCATTATCCGATTGGCTTATGAGACTGCCGGACGGCAGCCTCCTGAAAGAATCACAGCTCACTCCACTAGGGCTGTGGCTTCCACATGGGCCTTCAAGAACGAGGCTTCTGTTGATCAGATATGTAAGGCAGCGACTTGGTCTTCACTGCACACTTTTTCTAAATTTTACAAATTTGATACTTTTGCTTCTTCTGAGGCTATTTTTGGGAGAAAGGTTTTGCAAGCCGTGGTGCCTTCCATTTAGGTGACCTGATTTGCTCCCTCCCTTCATCCGTGTCCTAAAGCTTTGGTATTGGTTCCCACAAGTAAGGATGACGCCGTGGACCGGACACACCTATGTTGGAGAAAACAGAATTTATGTTTACCTGATAAATTACTTTCTCCAACGGTGTGTCCGGTCCACGGCCCGCCCTGGTTTTTTTAATCAGGTCTGATAATTTATTTTCTTTAACTACAGTCACCACGGTAACATATGGTTTCTCCTATGCAAATATTCCTCCTTAACGTCGGTCGAATGACTGGGGTAGGCGGAGCCTAGGAGGGATCATGTGACCAGCTTTGCTGGGCTCTTTGCCATTTCCTGTTGGGGAAGAGAATATCCCACAAGTAAGGATGACGCCGTGGACCGGACACACCGTTGGAGAAAGTAATTTATCAGGTAAGCATAAATTCTGTTTTCTCCAACGGTGTGTCCGGTCCACGGCCCACCCTGGTTTTTTAATCAGGTCTGATGAATTATTTTCTCTAACTACAGTCACCACGGTACCATATGGTTTCTCCTATATTTTTCCTCCTGTCCGTTGGTCGAATGACTGGGGTGGGCGGAGCCTAGGAGGGACTATATGGCCAGCTTTGCTGGGACTCTTTGCCATTTCCTGTTGGGGAAGAGATATTCCCACAAGTAAGGATGACGCCGTGGACCGGACACACCGTTGGAGAAAGTAATTTATCAGGTAAGCATAAATTCTGTTTTTCTTGCCCAGATACGTTGCAATGCCATGATTAATTTTTGATGTAGTGAAGGAGTTTTGGAATCTCAGATTATTTTTTTTCTCAAAATCATTTTTTCCTCCAGTACACAGTACAATATTTAGAGAATTACTTCTCTTTTATAAACACTTAAAAAAACTTAGACTACTTATAATTGCACACCATAGCACATACATTATAAAATGAATGGTTAACGATCGACAAACTAAGCCTAATGCTTGTTACTTTCTGCAGAATCAAGAAAATCACCTTCAGATCTGCATTAGGCTTCTATATAGATGTCTGACTCCACACACCTTCAAGCACTACAATTTAGATAGTCAAGCATTTTTTTAGAATATATATATATACTTTTGGTTTTATTACAGCACTCAGTCTTTTTGGGTATGAGTCTATCAGCATGGCACATCTTGACTTGGCAAGATTTGCCCACTCTTGTGGCAGCATCATGCTTTGGGGCTGTTTTTCTTCAGCTGGAACTGGGCCTTATTCAAGGTAGAGGGAATTATGAACAGTTCCAAATATCAGTCAATATTGGCACAAAACCTTCAGGCTTCTGCTAGAAAGCTGAACATGAAGAGGAACTTCATCTTTCAGCATGACAACGACCCAAAGCATACATCCAAATCAACAAAGGAATGGCTTCACTAGAAGAAGATTAACGTTTTGGAATGGCCCAGCCAGAGCCCAGACCTGAATCCAATCGAAAATATGTGGGGTGAACTGAAGAGGGCTGTGCACAGGAGATGCCCTTGCAATCTGACAGATTTGGAGTGTTTTTGCAGAGAAGAGTGGGCAAATCTTGCCAAGTCAAGATGTGCCATGCTGATAGACTCATACCCAAAAAGACTGAGTGCTGTAATAAAATCAAAAGTTGCTTCAACAAAGTATTATTACTTCCCTTCACCTAAAAAATTTCAGTTCGTTTTTCAATTGAATTGCATAGTTTATAGGTCACATTAAAGGATTAAAAAAGTTCTGAAATGATTTATCTTTGTCTCATATTTTTTTACATCACATAAACCTGCCATTTTAACAGGGGTGTGTAGACTTTTTATATCCACTGTGTGTATATGTATGTATATGTTTATATGTGTGTGTGGGTAGTCTACACACCCCTGTTAAAATATCATGTTTCTGTGATGTAAAAAAATGGGACAAAGATAAATCATTTCAGAACTTTTTCCACCTTTTTAATGTGACCTATAAACTGTACAACTCAATTGCAAAACAAACTAAAATCTTTTAGGCGGAGGGAAGTAGAAATAAAAAACTAAAATAATATGGTTGCATAAGTGTGCACACCCTTAAACTAATACTTTGTTGAAGCACCCTTTGATTTTATTACAGCACTCAGCCTTTTTGGGTATTTTTTTCAGCATGGCACATCTTGACTCTTCTTTGCAAAAACACTCCAAATCTGTCAGATTGTGAGGGCATCTCTTGTGCAGAGCCCACTTAAGATCACCCCACATTTTCTATTGGATTCAGGTCTGGGCTTTGACTGGGCCATTCCAAAACTTTAATCTTCTTCTGGTGAAGCCATTCCTTTGTTGATTTGGATGTATGCTTTGGGGCGTCATGCATAAGGATGAAGTTCCTCTTCATGTTCAGCTTTCTATCAGAAGCCTGAAGGTTTTGTGCCAATATTGTCTGGTATTTGGAACTGTTCATAATTCCCTCTACATTGACTAAGGCCCTAGTTCCAGCTGAAGTAAATCAGACCCAAAGCATGATGCTGACACCAAAATGCTTCACTGTGGGTATGGTGTTCTTTGGTTATATGCAGTGTTGTTTTTGCTCCGAACATATCTTTTGGAATTATGGTCAAAAAGTTTAATCTTGGTTTCATCAAACCAGAACACCTTTTGCGACATGTTTTTGAGAGACTTCAGATGTGTTTTTGCAAAATTTAGCTGGGCTTGGATGTTTTTTTTTGTAAGAAAAGGCTTCCACTCTACCCCATAGCCCAGGCATATGAAGAATACAGACGATTGTTGTCACATGCACCACACAGCCAGTACTTGCCAGATATTCCTGCAGCTCCTTTAATGTTGCTGTAGGCCTCTTGGCAGCCTCCCAGAGCAGTTTTCTTCTAGTCTTTTCTGCAATTTTGGAGGGACGTCCAGTTCTTGGTAATGTCACTGTTGCGCCATATTTTCTCCACTTGATGACTGTCTTCACTGTGTTCCATGGTATATCTAATGCCTTGGAAATTCTTTTGTACAGTTCTCCAGACTGATACCTTTTAACAATGAGATCTCTCTGATGCTTTGGAAGCTCTCTGGAACCATGGCTTTTGCTGTAGGTTGCGACTAAGAAAATGTTAGTAAAGACCTGCTAGAACATCTGAACTTTATTTGGGGTTAATCAGAGGCATTTTAAATGATGGCAGGTGTGTACTGACTCCTATTTAGAATTGAGCAATCACATTCAAAATCATGTTAAACACCTACATCCCCACTTATGCAACCATATTATTTTATTTTTTTATTTTTACTTCACTCCACCTAGAAGTTTCAGTTTGTTTTTCAATCAAGTTTTACAGTTTATAGGTCACATTAAAGGTGGAAAAAGTTCTGAAATGATTTATCTTTGTCTCATTTTTTTACATCACAGAAACCTGACATTTTAACAGGGGTGTGTAGACTTTTTATATCCACTGTATATGTATGTATGTATATATATATATAACACACCAGCTATATCCCTGTAACTGGTTCAAATAGCTGCTATGGAATGAGTTGCAGGCCTCTCTGGTGGTTAATGGCTTAATATTATAATGCACTTATTAACCCAAAGCCTGCATATATGCCTGTTTACACTGCAGCTAAGGGAGTAAAAACAACATCCACCACCACCAACATCCACAGTAAAAAACAAAAACATTTGCAACAGACCGGTGTGCCCAGGGCTGGACTGGAACCACAAATAGGCCCGGGCATTTTTAGCCAGAGTAGCCCCTGCACACCAGCTTGATTTGTTATTTAAAGGGACAGTCTACACTAAAATGTTATTGTTTAAAAAGATACATACTGCCTTTACTACCCATTCCCCAGCTTTGCACAACCAACATTGATATATTAATATACTTTACAACATTTAAACCTCTAAATGTCTGCCTTTTTCTAAGCCACTAGACAGCCTCTTATCACATGCTTTTTTATTAGCTTTTCACAACAGGAGACTGATAGTTCATGTGGGCCATATAGATAACATTTTGCTAACGCCCGAGGAGTTATTTAAGAGTTGGCAAAACCCAGTACTAAATGCAAGTCAATAGATTATAAATACAAAGTCATGTGATCAGGGGGCTGTCAGAATATCCTTAGATACAAGGTAATCACAGAGGTAAAAACTATATTAATATAACACTGTTGGTTATGCAAAACTGGGGAATGAGTAATAAAGGGATTATCCATCTTTTAAAACAATAACAATTCTATGGTAGACTGTCCCTTTAACCATTCACACACAAAAAATGACAAGTGGATAATGTACTAGTTTTAAAGACATATAGTTAAACTTTGTAACATCCTTGAGTTGTTTAAAATTGCATGAGTTTAATTTTGACTTGAATGTCTGATTTAAAAACAAAACGCATACAAAATGCTAATTTCCATCACAGATTGGTATTGTGTGTTGCAGTACTAATCTATGGGCAATGTGAGGACAGTAAAGCAAGCACTGAGTGACCCCTGGGTATGTTTATTATAACAACTAAAACATTACAGCTTTAAACCCATGTGCAGCTTTTTTCTATTCCTCTCTCTCCTTCCCAGCCTACCCTGCTGCTTCTTCTTTCTGGTAACATATACTAAAAACACACAAGTACTTGTCATATATACAGGCACAGCTCCAAGATCAAAATATTAAAGGGTCATTGTGGTCATTACAGATCGCTTTTTTCAAAACTTTAACTCGCAATGTATTTAATTAACGTTTAGTTACATACGCCTAGATTTAGAGTTTGGCGTTAGCTGTCAAAAGCAGCGTTAAGGGGTCCTAACGCTGCTTTTTAACGCCCGCTGGTATTTAGAGTCAGTCAGGAAAGGGTCTACCGCTCACTTTCTTTCCGCGACTCGAGGCTACCGCAGATCCCCTTACGTCAATTGCGTATCCTATCTTTTCTATGGGATTTGCCTAACGCTGGTATTATGAGTCTTGGAAGAAGTGAGCGGTAGAGCCTCTTCCGACAAGACTCCTACTGTCAAAAAAAAGTCAGTGGTTAAGAGCTTTATGGGCTAACGCGGGAACATAAAGCTCTTAACTACCGTGCTACAAAGTACACTAACACCCATAAACTACCTATGAACCCCTAAACCGAGGCCGCCCCCACATCGCAAACCCTATAATAAATCTTTTTTAACCCCTAATCTGCCGCTCCGGACACCGCCACAACCTACATTATACCTGTGAACCCCTAATCTGCTGTCCCTAACATCGCCGACACCTATATTATATTTATTACCCCCTAATCTGCCCCCGGACCTCACTGCCACTATAATAAATGTATTAACCCCTAAACTGCCGCACTCCTGCCTCGCAAACACTATAATAAATTTTATTAACCCCTAATCTGCCTCCCTAACATCGCCGCCCCTTGCCTACAATTATTAACCCCTAATCTGCTGCCCCAACGTCGCCGCTACTATAATAAAGTTATTAACCCCTAAACCTAAGTCTAACGCTAACACCCCCCTAACTCAAATATAATTTAAATTAATCTAAATAAATTTACTATAATTTAATTAATTATTCCTATTTAAAACTAAATACTTACCTATAAAATAAACCCTAATACAGGGAGTGCAGAATTATTAGGCAAGTTGTATTTTTGAGGATTAATTTTATTATTGAACAACAACCATGTTCTCAATGAACCCAAAAAACTCATTAATATCAAAGCTGAATAGTTTTGGAAGTAGTTTTTAGTTTGTTTTTAGTTATAGCTATTTTAGGGGGATATCTGTGTGTGCAGGTGACTATTACTGTGCATAATTATTAGGCAACTTAACAAAAAACAAATATATACCCATTTCAATTATTTATTTTTACCAGTGAAACCAATATAACATCTCAACATTCACAAATATACATTTCTGACATACAAAAACAAAACAAAAACAAATCAGTGACCAATATAGCCACCTTTCTTTGCAAGGACACTCAAAAGCCTGCCATCCATGGATTCTGTCAGTGTTTTGATCTGTTCGCCATCAACATTGATTGCAGCAGCAACCACAGCCTCCCAGACACTGTTCAGAGAGGTGTACTGTTTTCCCTCCTTGTAAATCTCACATTTGATGATGGACCACAGATTCTCAATGGGGTTCAGATCAGGTGAACAAGGAGGCCATGTCATTAGATTTTCTTCTTTTATACCCTTTCTTGCCAGCCACGCTGTGGAGTACTTGGACGCGTGTGATGGAGCATTGTCCTGCATGAAAATCATGTTTTTCTTGAAGGATGCAGACTTCTTCCTGTACCACTGCTTGAAGAAGGTGTCTTCCAGAAACTGGCAGTAGGACTGGGAGTTGAGCTTGACTCCATCCTCAACCCGAAAAGGCCCCACAAGCTCATCTTTGATGATACCAGCCCAAACCAGTACTCCACCTCCACCTTGCTGACGTCTGAGTCGGACTGGAGCTCTCTGCCCTTTACCAATCCAGCCATGGGCCCATCCATCTGGCCCATCAAGACTCACTCTCATTTCATCGGTCCATAAAACCTTAGAAAAATTAGTCTTGAGATATTTCTTGGCCCAGTCTTGACCATTTCAGCTTGTGTGTCTTGTTCAGTGGTGGTCGTCTTTCAGCCTTTCTTACCTTGGCCATGTCTCTGAGTATTGCACACCTTGTGCTTTTGGGCACTCCAGTGATGTTGCAGCTCTGAAATATGGCCAAACTGGTGGCAAGTGGCATCTTGGCAGCTGCACGCTTGACTTTTCTCAGTTCATGGGCAGTTATTTTGCGCCTTGGTTTTTCCACACGCTTCTTGCGACCCTGTTGACTATTTTGAATGAAACGCTTGATTGTTCGATGATCACGCTTGAGAAGCTTTGCAATTTTAAGAGTGCTGCATCCCTCTGCAAGATATCTCACTATTTTTTACTTTTCTGAGCCTGTCAAGTCCTTCTTTTGACCCATTTTGCCAAAGGAAAGGAAGTTGCCTAATAATTATGCACACCTGATATAGGGTGTTGATGTCATTAGACCACACCCCTTCTCATTACAGAGATGCACATCACCTAATATGCTTAATTGGTAGTAGGCTTTCGAGCCTATACAGCTTGGAGTAAGACAACATGCATAAAGAGGATGATGTGGTCAAAATACTCATTTGCCTAATAATTCTGCACTCCCTGTATAGCTACAATATAACTAATAGTTGCATTGTAGCTATTTTAGGATTTATATTTATTTTACAGGCAACTTTGTATTTATTTTAACTATGTACAATAGCTATTAAATAGTTAATAACTATTTAATAGCTACCTTGTTAAAATAATTACAAAATTACCTGTAAAATAAATACTAACCTAAGTTACAAATACACCTAACACTACACTATCAATAAATTAATTAAATAAATTACCTACAATTAGCTAAACTAAAATACAATTAAATAAACTAATCTATAATACAAAAAATCCCCCACTAAATTACAGAAAATAATTTTTTTTTACAAGAAGTTTAAACTAATTACACCTAATCTAAGCCCCCTAATAAAATAAAAAAGCCCCCCAAAATAATAAAATGCCCTACCCTATTCTAAATTACAAAGTAATCGGCTCTTTTACCAGCCCTTAAATGGGCTTTTTGCGGGGCATTGCCCCAAAGTAATCAGCGCTTTTACCTGTAAATAAAAATACAACCCCCCCAACATTAAAACCCACCACCCACATACCCCTACTCTAACCCACCCCATCCCCCCTTAAATAAACCTAACACTAACCCCCTGAAGATCTCCCTACCTTGAGTCCGTCTTCACCCAGCCAAGCCGAATTCTTCATCCAAGCGGAGCAAGAAGAGGTCCTCCATCCGGTAGAAGTCTTCATCCATGCGGGATCTTCTATCTTCATGCATCCGGAGCGGTGCCATCTTCCATACAGCCGACGCGGAGCCATCCTCTTCAACCGACGGACGACGGTTCCTTTAAGGGACGTCATCCAAGATGGTGTCCCTCGAATTCCGATTTGGCTGATAGGATTCTATCAGCCAATCGGAATTAAGGTAAGAAAAATCTGATTGGCTGATCCAATCAGCCAATCGGATTGACCTCGCATTCTATTGGCTGATCGGATCTATGTCTAATCCATAAGTTATGGTAGCATGACACTTTTCTAAATAAACTAATGATCACATATCTCACACTTCAATGAATAATGTGTCACTTTTCATTATATGGGGAAGCCAGGTTATTTAGATAGTCACAATGATTATTCAGACTAAGAGGTGGTATTTCTGTTTGCACAAAATTATGATATAATTCTAATCTGGCATATTTATTCATTCGTTTTTATTTTTCATTATATTTCCTCTCAATACATACCCTATTAGATAGCAATGAAAATTACTATGGCTGCAAATATTTACAGCGACGAGGTAATAAGAATAGTGATTGGCTAGTTTAGGATGATACTACTTAGTGGGCGGGGTTTACACACTATAAAGAGCCTATCAGTGAGCGGCACACTTGCCCTTTGAAAAAGCCGTTAGGGCGAAACATGTCAGGGACGCTAGGGAAATGGTGAGGAGTCCTGGAGCTCCTGTATTTTAGATAGCCTCAGGTTGCCTTTTGTAACTTTTTGTTTATGTTACGTTAAATATACTACTTATGTTAGCTGCAATATTTTGTAGTGATCATTGTACTTAAGAGTGGGGTTATCGACAGCAACTACCTTGGATTAGTTCCTATGCTATCGCAACAATTTGACCTAGAGGGTACTAAAAGGTTCTGACCAAGTGCATGTAATGGGTATTTCCTTCGTTGAGTCTATCCACTTTTTTCGTAGGGAAACTAATTGTCAATACTGCAATATAATTTGACATTGGTATTATATATTTCCCTATAGAATTAACGGATAGACTGGCGGTAAATATTAGTTAACTCACTGTTAATGCTACCCGATCAAGGGATATTATTTACTGGTGGCACAACTGAATACGTAGGAGCTTGAACATGCTAGCACTCTAAAGTGTTAAGTACACCCCTTCATGAGACACATGCATGGGTAACTTAATAGTACCTTGATACATCTATATCAACAATCACTTCACATTACCTGACAAACTAATTACCAAGATATCAGAAATTAATTCGCAGATATTAAGAATGTGGGGTTGCTCTTTCTCAGGTTTTTTAATACTGATTTTGTCAAAGCATTAAGGCAATATTCACAGCATCATCTGTATTTGTACAAGCCATTAGGAACTATTTTAATCAGTATCTGGAGCCTAACCAGATATAGCAATACACATACAGAACGGACTTTTGGCATAAGCATAATTAACTTTGGGCTGCTTTAGGGAAATGTGCAATCATATGACAATCATTAGTTTCAGGTATAAATTTGCTCTATTATCTAATTTTTTGACTGCACTCAGTATAGTTGCTTTCCAAACTTATCAGGGAATATATAATATTTGCTGTATTTTATATAAATTAGCTCTGATTTCTCCATTAAATATACAAGGGGATACCGAGCACATTAATAGGATATACGTTCAAATATCCAAAGTCAGCAACTATTACCCTTATGACAGAAATCTGTCCATCACAGTTCTGAATATACACCTGCTTAGGTTCTTATACAAATGGTGATCCAGATGTTATCAGCCTATGTACCACACAGTAACTTTATTTCACGCATTGAACCAGTTGCTATATTCAATTCAGTAGTTCTATTGAACCTCTGACTTTTTGCATCCCCTTTCAGCAGTTAAAGGACCAGTCAACACAGTAGATTTGCATAATCAACAAATGCAAGATAGCAAGACAATGCAATAGCACTTAGTCTGAACTTCAAATGAGTAGTAGATTTTTTTTCAGACAATTTTAAAAGTTATGTCTCTTTCCACTCCCCCTGTACCATGTGACAGCCATCAGCCAATCACAAATGCATACACGTACCATGTGACAGCCATTAGCCATTCACAAATGCATACACACTTATTCTTGCACATGCTCAGTAGGAGCTGGTGACTGAAAAAGTTTAAATATAAAAAGACTGTGCACATTTAGTTAATGGAAGTAAATTGGAAAGTTGTTTAAAATGGCATGCTCTATCTGAATAATGAAAGTTTAATTTTGATTGAGTGTCCCTTTAACTAAAATTGACATATAGTACTCAAGCCTAGGATACAGTGTTGTTGTTCACATTTATTGGATACATTTTAACCTTGAGGCATACTATTGAGCGTATGTTTAGATAACTGCTTCAATAAGTAGTTTCACTATCTTGCATCGCACTGGTATACTATAGCAGCTTCATAATTAACCCACGATAATTAGGTTCATTTGACCAACATTAGGCTCCTGAGTGTGTTTTTAAATTTTGTATTTTCTTAATTTGTGTGTTGATTTTATTACAAGACCAGAGACTCCTATTTTTGCATTCTCTCTTTTTACTACTCAATGCAGCTTTTAAAAGTACATAATGACATAAACAAACATAATAAAACAGCATAGAAAACAGATAACCACAATAAGTAGCTAAAGATAGAGCTAACTTATAACTCCAAGAAAAAAGTGACCAATCAGAGAAGGAATAGTGACCATAAACTGTCCAATAAGCATCCAGACTTCCTCTTTCTTTTTGCTGCTCAGTCAAGATAAGTATTATAAATTTTATCTCCAATAAAGTTTAAAGTTTCATTCAGTTTCTTATTCCTTGTCAATATATATTTTATATTTTTTAGTTTATTTATTTTTCCCTAACATTCATAGCTTGCATAAGTAATTCAATGTTTAGTTTATGTTATATTTAGCAAATGTTTTAACGGTCAGTCTTCCTCCTCCATCTTCCCACTGTCACTAAATGTTCCGGTCGCCATTTTGTGGGCCGGATTTCCCTTCCCGCCCCTCAGTCTGACGTGTTTTGCCTTCCCAGTCAGTGTGAGTTAGTCTCACCTCACGACCGGCAACATTTGTTGCCATTTTTCCCTCAGACGAAAGCAAGTTGTTTTACAAACCATTTTCTTTGCTTACATTGCCATCTTGTGGTAAAACGTTTATTAACAAGCTACTTATTTAATTTCTAAGCGGTTTTTATATATGTTAAACCTATCTAAGTATTATTAACATATAATTCAATTGTAAATGTATATATTGTTCAAAGTATTATCTATATATATTTAAATTTTGTGTTCTTTAATTTATTAAGGAACCTTATAAAAGTTTTATTTAAATTATAAATAAAAATTTTAGTTTATTAAAATGTCTGAAAACCCAGAAAGTTCTCCTCCTTTAACAGCACAGACTGTTCAAATTATGATTGATTCGTCAATGAACAATCTTTTCAATAAAATGTCTTCATTAATGGGCATTAAAGAAACTAAAAAATCTTTAAAGAGAAAAAATCCCTCAATTTCTGTAATTGCCAGCAAAAAGCTTATAACAAAATCTCGTCAGCTTTTGTCTGACACCGCAATTCCTCGCAGCACGGGAACAAAAACTGCTGCTAAAAGAACCCTGAATCCCAAGGGTGTCCAAATGGGAGATACTAACACAAGTACAATATTTAAAGAAAATGTAAATAATGTTGAAAAATCATCCTCTGATGAAAACAACTCTGAGGATGGTAGTTATACAGATTTAAACTCAGATTCTATAGATGTGGAATCTGAAAATTCAGATTATACCCCTGCTATAAAAAGGCATAAGAAAATGCATAAAAAATTAAAAGAATATATTGAGGAGGAGACAGAATTCACTGATTGTCTGGGTATACCAAGATTTAATCCTGATGAACTTCACCATCCCCGCTCTGCGGAATGGTGCCCCAATATAGAGGTGGCAAAATTTATCGATTTCCAACTCAGGAAACCTTTAAAGAAACAGACTCGCAACAAGATGAGGGCGGAATGCCCTCGCCCCTTACTCCCAAAAAATGCTTCAATTACCCCTGAGGTTGACCCTAAAATCCTTAAATTCATTGGTGCCCCAGGCTACAAGGTTAAAAAAGGAATTGATAGATCCTGGAGGATTTGTCAGGACAAATTGTTAGACTCCATAGGTCCCCTGACCAAGTTATTTGAATTATCAGAACAGGGTGTTGCAGAGGATGCCCCACTGGACCCATATGTTGTCAGAGAATGGGTCCAACGGCTCCTATATTTTATAGGTAACACAAATGCTGCCATGACCCTAGAGAGACGACGAAATATATTGCGAAAAATCGATCCAACAATATCGGATTTCGCTTCCAATGAAATATCTCCGGACGACAATGGGTTGTTATTTGGTGACTCTTATTTGAAAGAGCTCAATCAATATGTTAACACCTTTTCAAATCTCAATAAGGTTAAAACTTCTGTTAAAAAGATTTTTTACCCTAATCAGAGTTTCTCTGACAGGGCCGGGAGAGGCAGAGGCCGCTTTCCCGGCCGTCAACCATTCCTATCCAGGTCTCATTATAACCAGTCCCATCAACCCTATTATTCTACCCAACATCAGTATCAATTCAACAGAAGTTTCCAAGAGCCTTCAACCTCAACAACTTTCTTTCTTATAAATCTAAAATCTTTAAATGCTTACGTTGTTTACCATCATTTCAAGATGGAAGGCATTCATTTATTAAGAGAATGTCTATGGGGAAAACGATTGGTTAGTTCGTTTAGATCTCACAGACGCCTATTTAACCGTACCAATCGCTCAAGAGCACTGGAAATTTTTAACCTTCCGTTGGGAAGATCAGTTTTGGAATTTCACCTGTCTTCCTTTCGGCCTATTCTCTGCTCCTTGGATTTTCACAAAATTACTCAAACCAGTAATAGCTTGGTTGAGACTTTGAGGTGTCCGTCTAATTATCTATTTGGACGACATACTTATTATGGACCAGAATTTTCTCTCACTACAAAATCATCTGTTTTCAACAATCTCCCTTTTGGAATCTCTAGGTTTCATAGTAAACAAACGGAAATCAGTTCTGGTTCCTACCAAATCTCTAATCTTTTTAGGTTTCAAGATAGATACAATCCTTTCCACTTTGAGTCTCCCATTAGACAAAGTGAAGAATATAAAGAAAGAGATTTCCAAAACTTTATCCAAAGATTCAGTCCCCATCAGAACTATAGCCAGGATAGTAGGGTTACTTTCATCCTCTATTCAGGCTATTTTTCCTGCCCCTCTTCATTATCGCGAACTTCAAAGATTGAAAATCCTTCATTTGAGAAAAGGTTTTTCCTACTCTCACTTGATTCCCATATCTCCAGAAGCAAAAGAAGAACTTTCTTGGTGGCTTTCACATATAGAGGCCTGGAACGGAAGAGCCATTTTTGGCAAAACTCCGGATTTCATCATCGAATCCGATGCCAGCCTTTCAGGCTGGGGAGCTCGTTGCGGTCCTTCCATCACAGGTGGCAAATGGACTCTGGAAGAAAAACGCTTTCACATAAATTGTTTAGAATTATTGGCTGGCTCGTTTGCAGTCAAGAGTTTTGCAAAGTTTTCTTCTCCAGTTTCTATTTTACTGCGCATGGACAATATATCTGTGGTGCAGTATCTCAATCGTTTGGGAGGCACCAAGTCCAGGGACCTGTCCAATATCACCAAAGATTTTATTCATCTTTGTTTGGACAGGAACATTTCAGTCAGAGCAGAATATATTCCAGGACAAGCGAATTCAATGGCGGACTGGGGATCTCGTCATTTGACGGATTTCAGCGATTGGAAATTGGACAGGAGTCTTTTTCTCTCTCTCTCCAATCTCTCAGGGGTCCCTTTTGTTTGGATCTTTTTGCATCCAGGACCAATTTTCAGATTCTTCCTTATTTCAGCTGGCGCCCAGATCCGGAAGCAGCTGCCATAGATGCTTTTCTCCATCCATGGCCACGTCTAGGGGTCTACGCGTTTCCTCCATTCTCGATGATCCCGAGGACGATTTCAATTGTCCGCAGGGATCTCCTTCGTCTAATGATTGTGACCCCCCTTTGGCCGACACAGTCATGGTATCCATCCCTTCTGGAAATGTCCATCGATCTCCCGATTCTTCTTCCTTGTCTTTCCCATCTTCTTACGGATCCAGAGGGCAATTATCACGATCTAGTCCTTCAAGGTTCTCTTCTCCTGGTAGCATGGACGATCTCAGGGGACCCTGGGCTCTCCGAGGCCTTTCGGCTGGAGCAAGATCCCTCTTTCAGGAATCTTGGGCCCCGGGCACTCGTAGATGCTACTTTGCCGCTTGGTCTAAATGGTCTAGCTGGTGCTTGCAAAGGAATCTGGATCCCATTTCTTCAGATTTAACTGACATTATTAATTATTTATCACACCTTTTTGATTTAGGTTTAGCATATAGAACTATCAATGTACATCGCTCAGCAATTTCTGCTAGACATAATTTGGTTAATAATGTTTCTGTAGGTAAACATCCTTTAGTTTGTAGGATCCTCAAAGCCATGAGACTAAAACGACCTCCAGTTCCTAAACATGAATTTTTCTGGGATGTGGACTTAATTTTTTCCCTTCTTAAGTCTTGGCCACATAATGCCTCATTATCTTTTTAACAACTCACAGCTAAACTCGCCACTCTTCTTTGCCTAATTTCTTTCAGAAGAGTTTCTGACGTTAGCCCTAGATTGGAATTCTAAACGCTTCTCTCCGGAGGGTGTTACCTTTTTCATTTCACGAAGAACTAAAACCCTTTCCACATCTATCTTTTACCCTTACCTTCCTTCTGAACCTTCCCTTTGTGTGGTTGAATGTTTGAAATCTTATGAATCCAGAACTTTACCTTTTAGAAAACCTTCTAAGAACTAACTTTTAATTTCCTTTATTCCCCCTCATGCTGCCGTATCCTCTACTTCCATAGCGAGATGGGTTAAATGGGTCATGAAAGAAGCTGGGATCGATATTTCTTTCTCAGCCCATTCAGTTAGAGGTTCTGCTGCTTCTAAAGCCTTTTTGAAGTCTGCTCCGCTTCAGCGGATTTTGGATGCTGCAGATTGGTCTTCAGACTCTACCTTTAAACAATTTTATTTCAGACCCATTCAACATGCCTCACTTAACTTATTTTCTTAAATGGTTTATGCTAGGATTAATGTGCTTTAAACTTGCAAAAATAGGAGTCTCTGGTCTTGTAATAAAATTCCGATTATCCTAATATTTTGAAGGTATAATCTAGATTTTATTAAAGACACAGAGACGAGTATTTTCCCACCTCAATTATGTTTGATACCCTCCCATTAAGAATTCTTTTATATTGTTATTATTACTTATTTTTTTCTTATTTCGACAGTTTCCATCTGAAGGAAATCCTTTCCTTAAATCGGGATTTGTACCTTCTGTTCAAGAGGATTTTCACCTGGCAAGTACCCTTAGATCCAAGTCATCTGCTGCAATCAAGTTCTTATCTCACAAGTTTCCCTTCAATCAAACTTTCAACTGTTATGCATATGTTTTGTTCTGTTTGGGACTTTTTCGACTGTTACTAGTTCTAAAATTTTTTCCATTGGTGAGCATCAGTCAAGAAAGAGGAAGTCTGGATGCTTATTGGACAGTTTATGGTCACTATTCCTTCTCTGATTGGTCACTTTTTTCTTGGAGTTATAAGTTAGCTCTATCTTTAGCTACTTATTGTGGTTATCTGTTTTCTATGCTGTTTTATTATGTTTGTTTATGTCATTATGTACTTTTAAAAGCTGCATTGAGTAGTAAAAAGAGAGAATGCAAAAATACTCGTCTGTGTCTTTAATAAAATCTAGATTATACCTTCAAAATATTAGGATAATCGGAATTTTCATAAATAAAAGTTATGTTTTAAAGCACTGAGCAGCAACTGTTCACTTTTTGAGTTCAGTTATCCCTCTCTGTTGTCTATTTTCGGTCAAATAAATATTTGTTTATCTACCATACATTAACCCCTTGAGAGCTACATATGTAGTCTTTCTTTCAAGTGTTGGTCCCTTCGCCTCTCTTGTTTTGTTTTGTTTTTGCTAAACTTGGAAAAGAGTTCTCTTACTCCAAATACCAGGGTGAATTTCCACGGTGATACTCTATATCCATGAATATCTTTCTAACCGATCAGAGACGTTGCCAGCTAACATCTGCATGTTTTGCCCTCCAGGCCTCCTTGAGACCTTCAGTATCCCAGTGTATGGAGGTGATTGGACTCATGGTATCATGTATGGACATCATTCCCTTTGCCAGATTCCATCTCAGACCCTTACAGCTATGCATGCTGAGGTAATGGAACGGCGACCATTCCGATCTGTCCCAACAGATAGTAATGGACAGCCTGTCGAGAGATTTGCTCCCTAGGTGGCTCTGTCAAGATCACCTGTCCCAAGGCACATGCTTCTTGAGACTGTCCTGGGAGATTGTGACTACTAGTGCAAGTCTATCCGGCTGGGGAGCCGTTTGGGATGCCAGGAGGGCACAAGGGCTGTGGACTCAGGAGTCCTCCTCTCTTCCAATCAATGTCTTGGAACTCCAGGCAATCTTCAATGCCCTGAAGGCTTGGCCCCTTCTTGGTTCATCCCAGTTTATCAGATTGCAAGCAGACAATATAACTTTGGAAGCCTTATGGAAAAAAAACAAAATTTATGCTTACCAGATAAATTCCTTTCTTTCCTGGCAGGGAGAGTTCATGACCCTGCCCGTATGATATTTTGATTTGGGCGGCTCCCTGTTTATTTTTTATTTTTGCACCTTTATACCCTGATGTTTCTCCTACTTTTCCTTGTTCCCTCGGCTGAATGACCGGGAGGATAGGGGAAGTGGGAGGGATATTTAAGCCTTTGGCTAGGGTGTCTTTGCCTCCTCCTGGTGGCCAGTTGTTGTATTTCACAACAGTAAGGAATGAAGTCGTGGACTCTCCCTGTCAGGAAAGAAAGGACATTATCTGGTATATATATATATATATATATATATATATATATATATATTTTTAGTTGTCTTTCAGCTTACTGTATAAAACAAACTGTCTTGGACTGTCTCCAATTACAACATGGCAGCTCCCATTACTTTATAGACACAACACAAACACTTTACACTTATTTTGCTAATATTTAAAAAGCTAATGAAACTTTAAAAAATACATCTGTGACTAATTTTTTCTTTGAATGCATCATTCTATCTAGCATTTGTTTAGTGTCCCTTTAAGTCATTTCAAATCACATTTACATTTTGCCCATGGTTTTAAGCAAGAACTTTGAAAGAATATGCAATTCAAGGCAAATTTAAATATATTTTTTTACATTTTATTTAGGACAAAGTATCTCAGCTAGAGATGGAGCTTGATGAAGAAAAGAATAATTCTGATCTACTGTTGGAGAGAATAGGAAGATGCAGGGAACAGGTAAGTTGGTTTATTTTAGATATTATCAGAATATAGGATGTATTTAGGGTGTGTTAGTGAATGGAAAATAGTAGATACATATATAATTTGCTATTTGAATCCCCATATAGTACAATAACATTCCTCTAAAAGGTTGATTGGGAATGCACCAAAAATTATTTGCTACTTTCTCGTGGTCTCCTTTTTTGAAACTTGGCTCATTTCCATAACAAAATACATAGGTACAGTAGGTGCAGGAGCATGCAATTATTCTCTAGGCCCTGATTTGTCTGTATTCGTTGTATCTCTGTATATCACTGCAGTAATTACAAATAAACCTAATAATAATCATCATTATCCTATACCGTAGCAGTATTGGCAACATTTCTAACAATCCTACCAAAACATCGCTCAAGAGAAATGGAACCTACCTAAGCTGTCAAGAGAAAGTGCCAAGGTCAACAAAGGAAACGAAGAGAGGGGAATTTTGAAAATATAAGTAATTTGGGAAATTGTTTAAATTTGCAGCTCAGTCGGAATCGTTAAAGGGACAGTAAACACCTTGATATTTCAATATACAGTGTTTAGCTTTGAGTGGTAAAACAGCTTTTGCAATTTACTTTTATTTGCTCTGAAAATGGAGGATGTTTGATTCTAAGAATTTGAAATGCACCCTACTGGCTTCTCAAAGCTAGCCTGACTACATATCTGCCCCTTACTGGCTTCTGATTTATACTAACTAACATAATGTCAATGACTAGCCTTCTCACCTTTTCTTTAGTTAGCTCATTTAAGTATCCCTTTAAACATTAATGCTGACTTTCATGTCCCTTTACGTAGATTGTTGTTTTGTTATATATTGATTTGAATAAATGGCTAATCATATATGTATCTACTATTTTACATTTATTAAGATACCTAAAGCCTTTGATAAATCAAGCCCTTTAAGTTCTAATTATTGTCCAACTCTTTTTGTAGAACCAGATTTCTCTTGAAATTCCCCTAAAGGTTCAGCAGAGCAATTCATATCTACCTATTAAAAAATGTAGGCTCGATTGTAAGGTGTAGTCGTCTATTTTTTTTATGACTCCTAATAAAACTAAAATAACTGAGAATATTTTAATCTCAATGATTATTCTTTTAGTAGCATCAAATTAAATACTTCAGTAGTCACTAATGTGAAATGCTGTAACTTGCATATTATGTTTGTAATAACCATAAAGGGATTGGGGGAGATTAGGAGATTTGTGGCATTTAAGCCAAGTGTTGAATTAAACACTGAAATGTATATCAAATTAATTAAAACCTTAACACTTTATTTAACATATATGCAGACAGACAAAAAATTACTCTAATTCGAGATATCCGAGATGGGTAACAACACAACCACCTCTTTAATCCATAATACTCCAATAAGAGATTAAAAACAAATAGGCCACGTGGCCAGGGGAGAGAGATGTAGAGGTGTAAACAGATATAGGGAAATAGGGAGAATCAGCAGTCATGCATTCAAGTATCAGACACACTATGCGCTCAAAGGCATCCTCCTGCCTGCGCACTGCTTTGATTTAACAAAGTCAGACGATTGCTATCTCAATCCCTATTGTTAATCCACCATTCACATATACATATATCTTAATAGTTCCCTATATAGGGTTAATGTGCTCAGTTTTGTTTCTCCTAATTCTACCAAACCAGTAATCAGGATTGCTTATCCATAAAGCCTAACAAGGAGGCTGTTAAAGGGACATTGAACCCAATTTTTTTCTTTTGTGATTCAGATAGAGCATACTATTTTAAGCAACTTTCCAATTTACTCCTATTATCAATTTTTCTCCGTTCTCTTGCTATCTTTATTCTAAAAAAACGGCATCTAAACTCTGATTTCTCTTGCAAGGTGTATCCAGTCCACGGATTCATCCTTACTTGTGGGATATTCTCATTCCCTACAGGAAGTGGCAAACAGAACACACAGCAGAGCTGTCCATATAGCTCCCCCTTCGGCTCCGCCCCCAGTCATTCTCTTTGCCGCTCTAACAAGTAGCATCTCCACGGGAGGGTAAAGTGAATGTGGTGTTAGATTTGTAGTTTTTTATATCTTCAATCAAAAGTTTGTTATTTTTAAATAGTGCCGGTTTGTACTATTTACTCTCTAGCAGAAAGTGATGAAGAATTCTGCTGAGAGGAAAATGATTTTAGCATGTTGTAACTAAAATCCACTGCTGTTCCCACATAGGACTGAGGAGTACCAGAGAACTTCAGTTGGGGGGAACAGTTTGCAGGCTTAACTGCTATAAGGTATGTTCAGTCATCTTTTTCTAGTCAAGACTTAGTAATGCTAGAAGACTGACAAGAATCCCCATGTGGGGAAGGTAAGCCATATTCTGAGACTCAGTATAGAAGGAAGGCTTAATTAACAGGGCTCAATGACTGGTGGACACTGTTAACGGGCAATCGATTATTTATAGTGAAAATATAATTATTATACAAGTTTTTATCACTTTTGGAGTGTTATTTGGGGTTTTATTCCACATGGCAGAATTTTAGGCACCTATTTAGGGTTTTGAAGGCCCCACAACTCCGGAGTGGAGAGGGAGGGGGCCTAAATTTCGCGCCTCAGTTGCGCAGTTCATATTGCAGACAGCTTCATGCAGCTTCACGTGGAGGGTCCTAATACTACTTGAGGACTTCATAGAGGCTTATTTCTCATCAAACTAATCCCCAGGGGCAAGGTAGGGCCACAGCAGATTGCTGTGGCATGGTGCTGTAGTTTGCTAACCGGTTGTCAGCTTTAGGTTGCTTCGGTTCGGGCATTAAGGGGTTAATTGGCTTGATATTTGCTGTGCAATCATTCCAAAGCATTAAGATAGTGTGGTTAAATTTTCAGAAAGATTGGATCATTTTTGAAGATTTAGTAAAAAAGTGTGCGCTTTTATTATTTAAAGGCACAGTACCGTTTTTTTCTCAAATTGTATTTTTCAGTCTTTGAGTGCTATCTAAGTCTGTTTAACATGTCTGAGCCTACAGATAGACGTTGCTCTATGTGTTTAGTAGCCATGGTGGAACCCCCTTTACATTTGTGTTTTAAGTGTGCTAATGTATCTATGCATTTTTAAAGATAACGTTGTTTCACTTAAAAATGTAGCCCAAGATGATTCTTTAACAGAAGGTAACGAGGATAGCCCACCTTCCTCTCCCCATGTGTCGACACCAGTTACGCCCGCGCAAGCGATGCCTAGTACCTCTAGCGCATTGGCCCCTATTACATTACAACAATTAGCAGCAGTCATGGATAATTCCCTTGCAGCATTTTTATCCAAACTGCCAGTTTTTCCTAAAAAGCGTGATAGCTCAGTTTTAAGAACAGTTTTAAGAAGAGTATGAGCAATCAGAAGCTTTGGAAGGTTTATCTGTGGTACCCTCACAACACTCTGAAGTGACGGTGAGGGATGTGCTGTCCGAGGGAGAAATTTCTGATACAGGAAAGGTTTCTCAGCGGGCAGAATCAGATTCCTTAGCGTTTAAATTTAAGCTGGAACACCTCCGCGTACTGCTTAAGGAGGTATTCGCTACGCTGGACGATTGCGACCCCATGTGGTCCCAGAGAAATTGTGTAAAATGGACAAATTCCTAGAAGTCCCTGTATACACTGATGCGTTTCCGATCCCGAAGAGGCTGGCGGATATTGTGGATAGGGAGTAGGAGAGACCAGGTGTACCCTTTGTTTCCCCCCCTATCTTTAAGAAAATGTTCCCTATAACTGATCCCAGGCGGGACGCGTGGCAGACGATCCCTAAGGTAGAGGGGGCAATTTCAACACTTGCCAAGCGCACAACCATACCAATTGAAGACAGTTGTGCTTTCAAAGATCCTATGGATTAAAAATATTTGTTCAACAAGGTTTCCTTCTCCAACCTATTGCCTGCATTATTCCTGTGACTACTGCAGCGGCTTTTTGGTTTGAGGCGCTGGAGGAGTCGCTCCAGACGGAGACCTCATATGACGAAATTATGGGTAGAATTAAGGCTCTAAAGCTGGCTAATTCTTTTATAACAGATGCCGCTTTGCAATTAGCTGTTAGCGGCGAAAAATTCTGGTTTTGCCATCATGGCGCGCAGAGCGCTCTGGCTTAAATCATGGTCGGCCGATGTGTCGTCTAAGACTAAGTTACTGAATATCCCTTTCAAGGGAAAGACCCTTTTCGGGCCCGAGTTGAAAGAGATTATTTCGGATATCACTGGGGGAAAGGGCCATGCCCTCCCGCAAGATAGGCCTTTTAAGGCTAAAAACAAGGCTAATTTTCGTTCCTTTCGCAACTTCAGGAGCGGTCCTGCTTCAACCTCTGTGACCGCAAAGCAAGAGGGTAACTCTCCACAGCCCAAGGCAACCTGGAAGCCTTTGCAGGGCTGGAACAAGGGTAAACAGGCCAAGAAGCCTGCAGCTGCTACTAAGACAGCATGAAGGGGTAGCCCCCGATCCGGGACCGAATCTGGTAGGGGGCAGACTCTCTCTCTTTGCTCAGGCTTGGGCAAGAGATGTTCACAATCCCTGGGCATTAGAGATAGTTGCTCAGGGATATCTTCTAGAATTCAAGGACTTTCCTCCAAGGGGAAGGTTCCACATTTCTCGTCTGTCTACAGACCAGACAAAGAAAGAGGCGTTCTTACGCTGTGTAGAAGATCTAATCAAGATGGGAGTGATATGTCCAGTTCCAATTACAGAACAAGGACTGGGTTTTTATTCAGACCAGACAAAGAAAGAGGCGTTCTTACGCTGTGTAGAAGATCTAATCAAGATGGGAGTGATATGTCCAGTTCCAATTACAGAACAAGGACTGGGTTTTTACTCAAACCTGTTTGTGGTTCCCAAAAAGGAAGGAACTTTCAGACCAATCCTGGATCTAAAAATTCTAAACAAATTCCTCAGAGTTCCATCCTTCAAGATGGAGACCATTCGGACAATCTTACCGATGATCCAGGAAGGTCAATATATGACTACCGTGGATCTAAAGGATGCGTACCTTCATATTCCTATCCACAAAGATCAGCATCAGTTCCTAAGGTTCGCCTTTCTGGAAAAGCATTACCAGTTCGTGGCCCTTCCCTTCGGGTTAGCCACCGCTCCAAGAATTTTCACAAAGGTGCTAGAGTCCCTTCGAGCGGTACTAAGACCGCGGGGCATTGCTGTAGCACCCTATCTGGACGACATCTTAATACAGGCGTCGTCTTTTCCCAGAGCCAAGGCTCATACGGATATTGTTGTGGCCTTCCTAAGGTCTCACGGGTGGAAGGTGAACACCGAAAAAAGTTCTCTGTCCCCGCTCACAAGGGTTCCCTTCCTGGGAACATTAATAGACTCGGTAGAAATGAAAATATTTCTGACGGAGGTCAGAAGGTTAAAGCTTCTAAGCACTTGCCGAGCTCTTCATTCCATTCCTCGGCCATCTGTAGCTCAGTGCATGGAGGTAATCGGATTAATGGTACCAGCAATGGACGTAGTCCCTTTTGCTCGAATTCATCTCAGGCCACTGCAATTATGCAGGCTCAAACAGTGGAATGGGGATTATGCAGATTTGTCTCCTCAAATCCAACTGGACCAGAAAACCAGAGATTATCTTCTCTGGTGGTTGTCTCAGGATCACCTGTCTCAGGGAATGTGCTTCCGCAGACCAGAGTGGATCATCGTAACGACCGATGCCAGTCTGTTAGGCTGGGGCGCGGTCTGGCGCTCCCTGAAAGCTCAGGGCCTATGGTCTCGGGAAGAGTCTCTTCTCCCGATAAACATTTTGGAGCTGAGAGCGATATTCAATACGCTCCAGGCTTGGCCTCAGCTAGCGGCGGCCAAGTTCATCAGATTTCAGTCGGACAACATCACGACTGTAGCATACATCAATCATCTGGGAGGAACAAAGAGTTCCTTAGCGATGAAGGAAGTAACCAAAATAATCAGGTGGGCGGAGGATCACTCCTGCCACCTATCTGCAATTCACATCCCAGGAGTAGACAACTGGGAAGCGGATTTCCTAAGTCGTCAGACTTTTCACCCGGGGGAGTGGGAACTCCACCCAGAGGTATTTGCTCAGCTGACTCAGCTTTGGGGCATTCCAGAGTTGGATCTGATGGCGTCCCGTCAGAACTCCAAACTTCCTCTTTACGGGTCCAGGGACCCCAAGGCGGCGTTGATAGATGCTCTAGTAGCGCCTTGGTCCTTCAATCTGGCCTATGTCTTTCCACCGTTTCCCCTTCTCCCTCGGCTGATAGCCAGAATCAAACAGGAGAAGGCCTCGGTAATTCTGATAGCGCCTGCGTGGCCATGCAGGACTTGGTATGCAGACCTAGTGGACATGTCATCTGTTCCACCATAGACACTGCCAATGAGGCAGGATCTTCTAATACAGGGTCCATTGAAGCATCCAAATCTAGTTTCTCTGCATCTTACTGCTTGGAGATTGAACGCTTAATTCTATCCAAGCGTGGGTTCTCTGAATCATTCATAGATACTCTGATCCAGGCTAGAAAACCTGTCACCAGGAAAATTTACCATAAGATATGGCGGAAATATCTTTGCTGGTGTGAATCCAAGGGTTACTCGTGGAGTAAAATTAGGATTCCAAGGATATTGTCTTTTCTCCAAGAAGGATTGGAGAAAGGTTTATCAGCTACTTCCTTAAAGGGGCAGATATCCGCTCTGTCTATCCTTTTACACAAGCGTCTGGCAGAAGTACCAGATGTTCAAGCGTTTACACAGGCGTTAGTCAGAATCAAGCCTGTCTATAAACCTGTGGCTCCTCCATGGAGTCTAAATTTAGTTCTTTCAGTTCTTCAAGGGGTTCCGTTTGAACCTTTACATTCCATAGATATTAAGTTATTATCTTGGTAGCTATATCTTCTGCTCGAAGAGTTTCTGAATTGTCTGCTTTGCAGTGTAATTCACCCTATCTGGTGTTCCATGCAGATAAGGTAGTTTTACGTACCAAACCTGGTTTTCTTCCTAAAGTTGTTTCTAATAAGAACATTAACCAGGAAATCGTTGTTCCTTCCCTGTGTCCTAATCCAGCTTCTAAGAAGGAACGGCTTTTACACAATCTTTATGTGGTTTGTGCTTTGAAATTCTATTTACAAGCAACTAAGGATTTCAGACAAACATCATCTTTGTTTGTTGTTTATTCTGGTAAGAGGAGAGGTCAGAAAGCGACTGCTACCTCTCTTTCCTTCTGGTTGAAAAGCATCATCCGATTGGCTTATGAGACTGCTGGGCAGCAGCCTCCTGAACAAATTACAGCTCATTCCACCAGAGCTATTGCTTCCACTTGGGCCTTCAAGAATGAGGCTTCTGTTGAACAGATTTGTAAGGCAGCGACTTGGTCTTCACTGCATGCTTCTTCGGAGGCTATTTTTGGGAGAGAGGTTTTGCAAGCAGTGGTGCCTTCCGTTTAGGTTACCTGTCTTGTTCCCTCCCTTCTTCCCTCCCTTCATCCGTGTCCTAAAGCTTTGGTATTGGTATCCCACAAGTAAGGATGAATCCATGGACTGGATACACCTTGCAAGAGAGAACAGAATTTATGCTTACCTGATAAATTACTTTCTCTTGCGGCCCGCCCTGGCAATTAAGTCAGATTAAAAATTATTGTTTAAACTACAGTCACCACTGCACCCTATGGTTTCTCCTTTTTCTCCTAACCGTCGGTCGAATGACTGGGGGGCGGAGCCAGAGGGGGAGCTATATGGACAGCTCTACTGTGTGTTCTCTTTGCCACTTCCTGTAGGGAATGAGAATATCCCACAAGTAAGGATGAATCCGTGGACTGGATACACCGCAAGAGAAAGTAATTTATCAGGTAAGCATAAATTCTGTTTCTTGCATTTCAAATAAACATGCCAAGAGAATGAAGAACATTTGATAATTGTAGTAAATGAGAAAATTGCTTAAAATTTTATGCTCTATCGGAATCCCGAAAGAAAAAATGTGGGTTCAGTGTCCCTTTAAATAAAAACGAGAAACTGAGTAACAAAATCCGAACTAAGATAGTTAATATGTATCCGTATCCACTGTGTTATCAAACAGACTCCCACTGGCCCGCCCACCAACGTGTTTCCATCACTAATACGTGACTTTGTCAGGGCATAGGGCCGGCCCAGCATTTATCTCTGCTGTATATAGCTCCCTGTTGCCTAGATAACGGCATTCAAATGCAGAAGTGTTTACCGCATAGCGGTTATAGTAGTAAGGATCACGGAAAGTTATGTGTGATAATATACCGCAAGTAAAATATTGATCTTGGTTGAGATTAAAGTAATCAGCATTAAATATTTGAGGGCTTTTTATTCAGAGTGTTTTACTCAAATTCTCACAGCCTTTGATTGGCTATCATACCCACTTGGGATGCTGCTTTAGTTCACCCAAAAGGAAAAGTTAGCTTATTCTGAATATATTAGATATTAACTCTATAGTTGACGTTCATCTAATTAAGCCTGGTTGTAATATGGATAATTGTGTACTCGCATATATGTCAAATCAGCAAAAAATCTCTATGAAGTGTCAACTGTCAAGTTCATGTTA
Organism: Bombina bombina; assembly: GCF_027579735.1. Taxonomy (NCBI): domain Eukaryota; kingdom Metazoa; phylum Chordata; class Amphibia; order Anura; family Bombinatoridae; genus Bombina; species Bombina bombina. Next base: position 562,496,401 of record NC_069504.1, read on the forward strand.
GAAGCATTAGGGTGTATGGAGCCTATATTCTAGTAAATTAGATTTATATAATGATACTTAGCACTTTATTTAGTTTGCTAGAATATATATATAAATCAGAAACGTGTGTCAAAATTAATTTGGTCCATCGTATCTTGATTAAGGTTTAGTACCATGGTTGTTATGTAATTCCATGCAACACAATGTGCAAACTTAACAGTTCATTATGTATCATCCATCCTAGCTATGCTCCAACTTACTATAGATAGTGTAATTTGAACTAACTCACTCCAGATATAGCCTCCTTCACTAGTGTAGTCTTCTCACAAGTGACTACACCAAAAGTTTTTGAATAAAAGAGATTATAGTGGGGTAGGAAGGGGCGCTGAACCGCAATCTGGAAATGTATATAACTAAGACCTTTGCATTAATTTATATTTAGTTGGGGTAGAGAATACCAATATTAAATCTTATATGAAGTGTGGTGGTAAAATACAATAAAATAATATAATATAATAATCTTCTATCTTTTAGTTGGGGTAGAGAATACCAATAATATGAGGTTCAAGGTGTGATGATAAAATAAATTAGTATAATAATCTTCTATCTTTGCAGTGATAATACAATGTGTGCTGCGTAGAAAGCTACTTGGTGAAAGTGTTAATGAAAGTGTTAATCTTTTAGTTAGGGTAGAGAATACCAATAATATAAGGTTCAGGTGGGATGATAAAAATAAAATAAAATAGTATAATAATCTTCTATCTTTTCAGTGATAATATAATGTGTGCTGCGTAGAAAGCTACTTAGTGAAAGTGTTAATAAAATTTAAAACATGCTAATTTCTCCTTGTTTATGTAGGGCAAAAGATTATATTCAATCGTGAGAGTAAATAGGTGTGAAATTAGTGTGAGAGCAGTATAAGTTTAAAGTGACTCTGTCACCAGGTAGATCTTCTGTGTATATAGTATACGTGCGGTGGGGATGATAATTGTTGTAGTGAAAAGTTGGGGTGCATAAAAATAAATATAGTTGTGAGTAAATTAGTAATGGGAACTAGGGATTCCTCACAAGTTTTAAATTTTAAGTAGAAAATATGGATCCTGATTTAAAAATGAAAAAAGGGATAGTAAGCAGATTAATGTAGTAATGTTAATTTATTAAATGAGTTCACACTAAGAAATAAAAATTACTTACAGACATTTAGTAGCAGTTAAAATATTAAACAGTAATGTTCTAAAAAATTAGATTCTAAAAACTTAATAACACCGGTGTTATAAATGCATTAAAAACTACAATTCTAATTTAAAACTACAATTCTGATTGAAAAGACTCCAATAGCTACTAATATGTTAGAAGATGGACATACAATAAAGTGAAAACTAGTAGAGGCATAGGTTGATACAGTAACAATAAACCACTGCAGATTGATAAGAGTAGTTAGCTTTCATACACCAGTATGAACCAGTAGTAAAAACAATGATAGGCCTTTTCTGTGTTGATAGTCTGTAACAGGTGTTTCAAAGTGGCGTGTGTCTTATTAAACACAGTGTTGCAAGCTTTAATTAGAGGGCTTTTCCTAGCATAGGTTGATACAGTAACAATAAACCATTGCAGATTGGTAAGTATAGTTAGCTTTCATACACCAGTATGAACCAATGGTAAAAAAACAATGATAAGCCTTTTTTGTATTGATAGTCTGTAATAAGTGTTTTTAAAAGTGGTGTGTGTCTTATTAAACACAGTGTTGCAAGCTTTAATTAGAGGGCTTTTCCTAGCAGGTGTTTAACCACAGTCTTTCCTTTTTTGTGGTTCCTTAAAAAGTTCCCAATTAGAGATGTCACACAGTGCCTTTATGTATAAAAAACGCTCCTCTGTATATTTGTACTTTTCCTGTCAGCGTTTTAATATATCAGCTGTCCGGTTCGGCAATAGAGTCACGTGGGTTCTTTGTGACTAATCAGAGGGTCTCCTTGTTTAAATTAAGTGCGCGCACTCATTTCTTTAAATATTTTTCAGTATGTGGCTCCTCTCGCTGTACAATAACTAACAGGTATTTCTTATTTCAAACCTCCTGTTAGAGACAACGGTCCTGGGTGCCAAGTTTGTCTGTAGCTGTAGGGCGGATCAACGCGTATCGGCAACAGAGCCTTTTTCAAGATCATCTTGAAAACTCCAACTTACTGTTCTATTTTATGGATGTCATGATATTCTTAAATGTACTTTAATATCTATATTCAAAGTAATGATGATGAATACTTAATTCATTGTCTATATATCCCAAAAATCTACAAGAGTATGCAATTTCTCCTGTTAAGTGTGATCAGTCCACGGGTCATCATTACTTCTGGGATATTGCTCCTCCCCAACAGGAAGTGCAAGAGGATTCACCCAGCAGAGCTGCCATATAGCTCCTCCCCTCTACGTCACCTCCAGTCATTCTCTTGCACCCAACGACTAGATAGGATGTGTGAGAGGACTATGGTGATTATACTTAGTTTTATACCTTCAATCAAAAGTTTGTTATTTTATAATAGCACCGGAGTGTGTTATTCCTTCTCTGGTAGAATTTGAAGAAGAATCTACCTGAGTTTTTACTATGATTTTAGCCGGCGTAGTTAAGATCATATTGCTGTTTCTCGGCCATCTGAGGAGAGGTAAACTTCAGATCAGGGGACAGCGGGCAGATTAATCTGCAAAGAGGTATGTAGCAGCTTATTATTTTCTGACAATGGAATTGATGAGAAAATTCTGCCATACCGATATAATGTAAACTCAGCCTTAAATGCAGTAGCAGCAACTGGTATCAGGCTGTCATGTATGTATATTTTACACTTCAGTATTCTGGGGAATGGCACTTCACTGGAATTATACTGTGTGCATAAGACTTTAGCCTAATTTGCAGGGACTAGCAACAGGCTTTTTAATAACACTTAATTTATGTTAAACGTTTTTTGCTGGCATGTAAAATCGTTTCATTTCTGAGGTACTGGGTGAATAAAATATTTTGGGCACTATTTTTTTCCACTTGGCAGTTGTTTTATTTAAGTTATGACAGTTTACTGATCTCTCTCACTGTTGTGTGTGAGGGGGAGGGGCCTTTTTTGGCGCTTTTGCTACGCATCAAAAAATTCAGTCAGAAGCTCATTGTATTTCCTGCATGATCCGGTTCATCTCTACAGAATTCAGGGGTCTTCAAAACTTGTTTTGAGGGAGGTAATCACTCACAGCAGAGCTGTGAGATTGTAGTTGACTGTGATAAAAAACGTTTATTTCTGTAACTTTTTTTCTGCTATCAGGGTTAGTTATCCTTTGCTAATGGGAACAAGCCTTTGCTAAAATTGTGTTTTTTACAAAGATTTGATGCTATAACCTTTCAGTTTATTAACTTTCAACTGTCATAACTCTTTCTGTGCTTCTTATAGGCACAGTACGTTTTCATATTATAGTAAATTACTTGAAAAGTATTTCCAAGTTGCTAGTTTATTTGCTAGTGTGTTAAACATGTCTGATTCAGAGGAAGACATCTGTGCTATATGTGCTAATGCCAAAGTGGAGCCCAATAGAAATTTATGTACTAACTGCATTGATGCTACTTTAAATAAAAGTCAATCTGTACAAATTGAACACATTTCACCAAACAACGAGGGGAGAGTTATGCCGACTAACTCGCCTCACGTGTCAGTACCTGCATCTCCCGCTCGGGAGGTGCGTGATATTGTGGCGCCGAGTACATCTGGGCGGCCATTACAAATCACATTACAGGATATGGCTACTGTTATGACTGAAGTTTTGGCTAAATTACCAGAACTAAGAGGTAAGCGTGATCACTCTGGGGTGAGAACAGAGTGCGCTGATAATGTTAGGGCCATGTCAGATACTGCGTCACAACTTGCAGAACATGAGGACGGAGAGCTTCATTCTGCGGCTGACGGTTCTGATCCAAACAGATTGGATTCAGATATTTCAAATTTTAAATTTAAGCTGGAAAACCTCCGTGTATTACTAGGGGAGGTGTTAGCGGCTCTGAATGATTGTAACACGGTTGCAATACCAGAGAAAATGTGTAGGTTGGATAAATATTTTGCGGTACCGTCGAGTACTGACGTTTTTCCTATACCTAAGAGACTTACTGAAATTGTTACTAAGGAGTGGGATAGACCCGGTGTGCCGTTCTCACCCCCTCCGATATTTAGAAGGATGTTTCCAATAGACACCACCACACGGGACTTATGGCAAAAGGTCCCTAAGGTGGAGGGAGCAGTTTCTACTTTAGCTAAGCGTACCACTATCCCGGTGGAGGATAGCTGTGCCTTTTCAGATCCAATGGATAAAAAGTTAGAGGGTTACCTTAAGAAAATGTTTGTTCAACAAGGTTTTATATTGCAACCCCTTGCATGCATTGCGCCTGTCACGGCTGCAGCAGCATTTTGGTTTGAGTCTCTGGAAGAGACACTTGAATCAGCTCCATTAGATGAGATTACACACAAGCTTAAAGCTCTTAAGTTAGCTAACTCATTTATTTCAGATGCCGTAGTACATTTAACTAAGCTTACGGCTAAGAATTCCGGATTCGCCATTCAGACGCGCAGAGCACTGTGGCTAAAATCCTGGTCAGCTGACGTTACTTCTAAGTCTAAATTACTTAATATACCTTTCAAAGGGCAGACCTTATTCGGGCCCGGATTGAAAGAAATTATCGCTGACATTACAGGAGGTAAAGGCCATGCCCTGCCTCAAGACAGAGCCAAACCTAAGGCTAGACAGTCTAATTTTCGTTCCTTTCGGAATTTCAAAGCAGGAGCAGCATCAACTTCCTCTGCTCCAAAACAAGAAGGATCTGTTGCTCGCTACAGACAAGGCTGGAGACCTAACCAGTCCTGGAACAAGGGCAAGCAGGCCAGGAAACCTGCTGCTGCCCCTAAAACAGCATGAATTGAGGGCCCCCGATCCGGGAACGGATCTAGTGGGGGGCAGACTTTCTCTCTTCGCCCAGGCTTGGGCAAGAGATGTCCAGGATCCCTGGGAGCTAGAGATAATATCTCAGGGATACCTTCTGGACTTCAAATCGTCTCCCCCAAAAGGGAGATACCATCTGTCAAGGTTGTCAACAAACCAAATAAAGAAAGAGGCGTTTCTACGCTGCGTACAAGAGCTTTTATTAATGGGAGTAATCCATCCAGTTCCACGGTCGGAACAGGGACAAGGGTTTTACTCAAATCTGTTTGTGGTTCCCAAAAAAGAGGGAACTTTCAGGCCAATCCTGGATTTAAAGATCCTAAACAAATTCCTAAGAGTTCCATCGTTCAAAATGGAGACTATTCAGACAATTTTACCCATGATCCAAAAGGGTCAGTACATGACCACAGTGGACTTAAAAGATGCTTACCTTCACATTCCGATCCACAAGGATCATTACCGGTATCTAAGGTTTGCCTTTCTAGACAGGCATTACCACTTTGTAGCTCTTCCATTCGGATTGGCTACGGCTCCAAGAATCTTCACAAAGGTTCTGGGTGCTCTTCTGGCGGTACTAAGACCGCGAGGAATTTCAGTAGCTCCGTACCTAGACGACATTCTGATTCAAGCTTCAAGCTTTCAAACTGCCAAGTCTCATACAGAGTTAGTACTGGCATTTCTAAGGTCGCATGGATGGAAGGTGAACGAAAAGAAGAGTTCTCTCTTTCCACTCACAAGAGTTCCCTTCCTGGGGACTCTTATAGATTCTGTAGAAATGAAAATTTACCTGACAGAAGACAGGTTAACAAAACTTCAAAGTGCATGCCGTGTCCTTCATTCCATTCAACACCCGTCAGTGGCTCAATGCATGGAGGTAATCGGCTTAATGGTAGCGGCAATGGACATAGTACCCTTTGCACGCCTACACCTCAGACCGCTGCAATTGTGCATGCTAAGTCAGTGGAATGGGGATTACTCAGACTTGTCCCCTTCTCTGAATCTGGATCAAGAGACCAGAAATTCTCTTCTATGGTGGCTTTCTCGGCCACATCTGTCCAGGGGGATGCCATTCAGCAGGCCAGACTGGACAATTGTAACAACAGACGCCAGCCTACTAGGTTGGGGCGCCGTCTGGAATTCTCTGAAGGCTCAGGGACAATGGAATCAGGAGGAGAGTCTCCTACCAATAAACATTCTGGAATTGAGAGCAGTTCTCAATGCCCTTCTGGCTTGGCCCCAGTTGACAACTCGGGGGTTCATCAGGTTTCAGTCGGACAACATCACGACTGTAGCCTACATCAACCATCAGGGAGGGACAAGAAGCTCCCTAGCAATGATGGAAGTATCAAAGATAATTCGCTGGGCAGAGTCTCACTCTTGCCACCTGTCAGCAATCCACATCCCGGGAGTGGAGAACTGGGAAGCGGATTTTTTAAGTCGTCAGACTTTTCATCCGGGGGAGTGGGAACTTCATCCGGAGGTCTTTGCCCAAATACTTCGACATTGGGGCAAACCAGAGATAGATCTCATGGCGTCTCGACAGAACGCCAAGCTTCCTCGTTACGGGTCCAGATCCAGGGATCCGGGAGCGGTTCTGATAGATGCCTTGACAGCACCTTGGACCTTCAGGATGGCTTATGTGTTTCCACCCTTCCCGATGCTTCCTCGATTGATTGCCAGAATCAAACAGGAGAGAGCATCAGTGATTCTAATAGCGCCTGCATGGCCACGCAGGACTTGGTATGCAGATCTGGTGGACATGTCATCCTGTCCACCTTGGTCTCTACCTCTGAAACAGGACCTTCTGATACAGGGTCCTTTCAAACATCAAAATCTAACTTCTCTGAAGCTGACTGCTTGGAAATTGAACGCTTGATTTTATCAAAACGTGGTTTTTCTGAGTCAGTTATTGATACCTTAATACAGGCTAGGAAGCCTGTTACCAGAAAGATTTACCATAAAATATGGCGTAAATACCTATATTGGTGCGAATCCAAAGGTTACTCTTGGAGTAAGGTTAGGATTCCTAGGATATTGTCTTTTCTACAAGAAGGTTTAGAAAAGTGTTTATCCGCTAGTTCCTTAAAGGGACAGATCTCAGCTCTGTCCATTCTGTTGCACAAACGTCTGTCAGAAGTTCCAGACGTTCAGGCTTTTTGTCAGGCTTTGGCCAGGATTAAGCCTGTGTTTAAAACTGTTGCTCCGCCATGAAGTTTAAACCTTGTTCTTAACGTTTTACAGGGCGTTCCGTTTGAACCCCTTCATTCCATTGATATAAAGTTGTTATCTTGGAAAGTTCTATTTTTAATGGCTATTTCCTCGGCTCGAAGAGTCTCTGAGTTATCAGCCTTACATTGTAATTCTCCTTATTTGATTTTTCACTCGGATAAGGTAGTTCTGCGTACTAAACCTGGGTTCTTACCCAAGGTAGTCACTAACAGGAATATCAATCAAGAGATTGTTGTTCCATCCTTGTGTCCAAATCCTTCTTCAAGGAAGGAACGACTTCTGCACAATCTGGATGTAGTTCGTGCCCTAAAATTTTATTTACAGGCAACTAAAGATTTTCGACAAACGTCTTCCCTGTTTGTCGTTTACTCTGGTCAGAGGAGAGGTCAAAAAGCTTCTGCTGGCAAAAATTCTTCGATTATCTCTAAACTAACTGTCCGCTCTGCAATCTACTTTCCAATATTAACTGTGTAGAAGATTTGGAGTCGACTGATACCATTATTTCTATAAGCCTACTTTTGCAAGACTCAGACTGATCTGTTCTGGCCCAACTTAAAGGACTGAGACATTCCACTATCATCTCTAACCCCCCCCCCCCCCCGGTTCTTTCCAGCTAGCCGGGTTAAGCTGCTCTTACAAATACCCATGATGGAGGAGCCTCCTTTTAATATCCTCACTTTGCTGAAGGAGTTGGAGCGCAAAGCTACATCGCAATTTAACGACCTTACAAGCATTATCAGAAATTTGCCCCCACGTGCTGAAAACAGCCATCTTCTGAGCCATGGAGTCAGCGCTACAGAGCCGGAAGAGAAGGCACCTCATATAGATCAGCTCTCTATACCTGCGACAGAGGAGCCCGTTAAAGCCTCAAAAGGCGCTGAAGACGACCCTAAATTGTGGTCCTGCACAGACAGTTTACCTCTAGATGCAGATAATGTGCCGGCGATGAGTCAGATGAACACAGAAGTTAAGGTGAGACGCCTCCGTTCCGGTAATCAACAGCTCCTGCAGTATTCAAGATCTTTTAAACTGCACATCGGGGTTAAGCCTTGTCCTGCTCCCATATCTATGAGCCTGCATTTGGGAGATGCGGTTGTCGCCTACAGAAGAGCTATGGAGCCTGTGGTTCTTTGGCCTCGGAGTACTGTAAGGAACAGAGACTGGGTAATTAAAAGGCCGTTCTCCCCTGAACTGTGCTACTTACTTATGGTGCAGTTTCGAGACTTTGATCTTACTTCATACAGCACCTTGGATGGTAATGGTGACATGCAGACTGTCTCTAGGTCAGGAGTAGGCTAGAGTAGACCCCCACACGACATAGCAAACTACCTGCATATTGTGTATTGTGTCAAGTTTCTGCATAGGTTTATTAACTTGTTTGAATTGTTTTTCTCTTTTAAGCAAATTGTATTGTAAGGTCCATTAACATTCGCTAACATGGTGAGATATGCAGTACTTCAGTTTGTTTCATGGGCTGAAACTATTAATAGCCAACAGTCTTTGGAAACTAAGCTCAGGTGTTAATATGAGTTTTGGCGACAGTTAAGCGTTCTGTATCTCATAGCTTCTCAGCCTCTAAGTACTGGACTCTGTGCTCAGAGGGAATTTTGTTTGCTTTGATATACTGATATAGGTTTGCATCTTCTCTCCTGCATTATTTTGAGTATACTTGTTTTATTTCCTTTCAATATGATGTTTCTCATTGCCTTTTACCAGAATACCCACACTAAGTTTGGCATAGCATTACAGACCTTTATTAATAGTGTAAAATATGTTTTTCTAGAAATTAACTATGCCCAAACAGGTCCCAGAATGCCAGTCTCACCAGTCAGATCTAGCTTTATTGTTACACAGTTATTTTGTTTACCTAGCTCCTGTTTTTTTTTTTTTTTTTTTTTTTATTTTATATAAGTCTCTGTTGTAATGTGCTTATTATATACACCATAGTTATATTTTACTTCCCTAGAGCATCCCTGCTTTTGGTGATAAGGAACAAAGATAACGTTAACATACAGTGGGCAACAATGGTATACTCTTGCACTCTAATGAAGATTGACCACATATCGCTAGTAACAATTTCTCAGCTAAACTCCCTTAGGAGAAATATGTAGCACGGTTAGCCAGTTATTCAGATAAATTGACAGGTAATACCTTTTTACATGGTGAACTCGCCCATGCCAGAATATGCTAGGAGGCTTATCCTAATTTAGAAAAATATGTCTTTTGCAAGACTATGTTGCTCTTAAGTTATTTCTGTTATACCGTCACTTGCTATGATATTAACCCCTCACTGAGCTATACCACTGACCCCCTAAGACTCTCTTCTCGTCAAATCGAGATTCAGCCTAAGTCCTAATAATATATTTTTATGTTATATTCGTTATTCTTGTCTGGAAATAAGATCTATGTATCATTACTAATATATATGTGGTTATATATATGTATTTATATATGTATAAATGTGTGTATGTGAATCTATATTTACTGAATGCCTATCAACACCTAGTTGGAGAGTTATGTATACTTTATACTATATATTTTACTCAGTCATATTTGCAATTAACCTCCCATCAATATCTCCCTGGTCCAAGAGTTAGCACTTCAAATGCTTTCCATCCTTTAGTCTGTTCATAAGTAAGTCCCAGAAGCGGCCTTAACTATCTCAGGAGAAATTGATTGCAGAAAATATTGCTAGAGTCTCAAGTAGCCATTTTACGATGGCCCACTATCTTTTCGCCTATACTTAAACAGTCAGATACTGCTAACTGGACACGCCCCCTACCCCCCCTATCCCCTTCCTTATACCAATCTAGAGCGGCTCTTGCCCGCTGCCTCCCCCACCCATAACCACTACTAAGGCCCATAAGTGGTCATACAAAAGCCAATTTCCCTCACCTCTCCTCATTTGACTTTTTAGGTCCAAAAGCGACCATCAGAGCAAAGCAGGGAATCTTTATTACTATTACACAAAAACTGAGGTTTCATGTTCAGACACTTGTATTATATAACAACTACCATAGCTTATGACTTCTTATATCCACGCATAAAGCAACACTGCCTAATGTAAAAGAAGATTTACTTTTTTTTTTATGTTCAGTACACCTTCTATTGTGATGACAACTACTCTTCTTGTAGAGATCATTTGTACCTAATTGGTTAGCATCATTTGTATTTGCGGTAGTACTGTCTATTTTATATTGCCTGTAATCACACTCATGTATTATTACATTGATGTCTGTTCAGTTGCTATTGTTAATTTTTCCAATAACCTCAATAAAAAATTATTATAAAAAAAAAAAAAAAAAAAAAGCTTCTGCTACCTCTCTCTCTTTTTGGCTTCGTAGCATAATACGTTTAGCTTATGAGACTGCTGGACAGCAGCCTCCTGAAAGAATTACAGCTCATTCCACTAGAGCTGTGGCTTCCACTTGGGCCTTTAAGAATGAGGCCTCTGTTGAACAGATTTGCAAGGCTACAACTTGGTCTTCGCTTCATACTTTTTCCAAATTTTACAAATTTGACACTTTTGCTTCTTCGGAGGCTATTTTTGGGAGAAAGGTTCTTCAGGCAGTGGTTCCTTCTGTATAAAGAGCCTGCCTGTCCCTCCCGTCATCCGTGTACTTTTGCTTTGGTATTGGTATCCCAGAAGTAATGATGACCCGTGGACTGATCACACTTAACAGGAGAAAACATAATTTATGCTTACCTGATAAATTCCTTTCTCCTGTAGTGTGATCAGTCCACGGCCCGCCCTGTTTTTTACGGCAGGTAAATATTTTTTAAATTATACTCCAGTCACCACTACACCCTTTGGCTTCTCCTTTCTCGTTGGTCCTTGGTCGAATGACTGGAGGTGACGTAGAGGGGAGGAGCTATATGGCAGCTCTGCTGGGTGAATCCTCTTGCACTTCCTGTTGGGGAGGAGCAGTATCCCAGAAGTAATGATGACCCGTGGACTGATCACACTCCAGGAGAAAGGAATTTATCAGGTAAGCATAAATTATGTTTTTTATATACCAGAATCATTTCCATTTTCTGATCTCCTTATAATAAAGGGTTATCATTAATTACATAAAAAAATGTTATATTCTCTGTTCAGCCTTACTTCCGCTCGTGTTAGCATTAGAATTATATATCATAGACCTCATAGTTTGTGGATTTATCTGACAGTGTGTGTTGCTTTTAAATGTGTACACATATTATCCCAAATACATGTGGTGTAAGTCAGTATCTCTTAGATGAATGTGTTGGTCCCTTTTGGACAATTGTGTGAGGGCTATAGGAAACTTTTGTAGGAGATAGCTTAATTTAAGCCTTTGGGGGATGCAGATTGTAACTCATGAATCAATCTGCATTCTTTTTGCATGAGCATTTTCGTGATATTTCCCCTTCTCCCTTTAAGTTTCAGTTGTTCAATCGCAAGGAATGAGATATCATATTTGCTCCCTCTGTGTACTGTATTCATTGCGATTCCATTTTATGTCTCCTATATGTTTGAGTACTCTAGTGCGTAACTCTCTGGATGTTTCACCTACATAAATCAGGGGACATTTGCACATTGCAACGTAAATCACTCTCCTCGATCTACAGTTCAGAAAGTCTGAGACTTCGTATTTCTTATTTGTTCTGGGGTGTGTGAAGATTTTTGTGGGGCCATTTTTTTGCGTGCTTGACAACGTCCACATTTAAAGAAACCTATGGTCTCTTTCAACCATGTTCTCGGTTGTTTGTTAGGATATCTTTCAAATTTTTAGATCCTCTATTTGTTATTATTGTTTTGTCTGTGATAACCTCTATTAGATCATCATCCTCTTGGAGCACATGCCAATGTCTTTGAAAGATATTGCGAATCACATTATTCTTTATCATCAAAAGTTCCTTTTATTCTGATTGTTGTTGGTCAGGCTTCATTGTGTTATTTTGCTTATCCAAAAGTAATGTGGATCTCTCTAGAGCCTTGACTCTCTGGTAAGCTTTCTTCAAACGTCTATTTGGATAGCCATTTTCTTTAAATCTTCGTCTCAATTCTTTTGCCTCAAGTTCAAAATCTGCTTCTGTGCTGCAGTTACGTGTAGCCCTTATTGTCCAAAAGGGATACCCATCCTTTGTTATGTTTGTAATAAGAGTAATAAGAGTTGGCAGTATGGAACCTTCAAAATAGCTTTCAATCTCTCCCTCTCCCTTTATCTTCAAAATTCCTCTTTGCAGAATAACTGAGAGGAAAAATGTATACTGTATTTGTGAATACTCTGAATGTAGGTACAGAAAGCATAACAAAGAAAGTATTTATCTGATCGTGTTTTCAAATGACCATACCCCTGTGCATTAATTGTGCAGACACACTTGTGTGCAGTCTAAAAATAGTAATGGTGGAAATATAAACAAACAGAATTTCAAATGCATTATTAAAATTAATCAAAGCAAAAAGTGGGAAAAATAGATTATACCACCTAAACTAGAAAAAGTAATTAAATGGACATTAACGTTACTTTTGCAGTTCCTTAAAGGGACAGTAAAGTCAAAATTCAACTTTCATGATTCAGAGAGAGCATTCACTTTTAACCCCATAACGACTGCAATGTACCCTGTACGTTGCTGTTCGTTAAGGGATAGTTTTTTCATGATAGTGCAGGTTTTGTCGTGAGCAGCAAGACCGAGCTATTGCACCCTCCCATCCTGCTGGCTTCTAAAAATAGCGCGGTCACGCCGCTGATGGCGAGACCGTGCTATGAAAAAAGCAACCACTATAAAAAGACCAGTGATGTACAGGGTACGTTGCTGGCCATTAAGGGGCTAAATCAAATTTTCTTTCATGTAATTAGCAAGAGTCCATGAGCTAGTGACGTATGGGATATACATTCCTACCAGGAGGGGCAAAGTTTCCCAAACCTCAAAATGCCTATAAATACACCCATCACCACACCCACAAATCAGTTTTACAAACTTTGCCTCCCGTGGAGGTGGTGAAGTAAGTTTGTGCTAGATTCTACATTGATATGCGCTCCGCAGCAGGTTGGAGCCCGGTTTTCCTCTCAGCGTGCAGTGAATGTCAGAGGGATGTGAAGAGAGTATTGCCTATTTGAATTCAATGATCTCCTTCTACGGGGTCTATTTCATAGGTTCTCTGTTATCGGTCATAGAGATTCATCTCTTACCTCCCTTTTCAGATCGACGATATACTCTTATATACCATTACCTCTACTGATTCTCGTTTCAGTACTGGTTTGGCTTTCTACTACATGTAGATGAGTGTCCTGGGGTAAGTAAGTCTTATTTTTGTGACACTCTAAGCTATGGTTGGGCGCTTTTATATAAAGTTCTAAATATTTGTGTTTAAACATTTATTTGCCTTGATTCAGGATGTTCAATATTCCTTATTTCAGACAGTCAGTTTCATTATTTGGGATAATGCATTTGAATAATCAAATTTTTTTCTTACCTTAAAATTTGACTTTTTTTCCCTGTGGGCTGTTAGGCTTGCGGGGGCTGAAAATGCTTCATTTTATTGCGTCATTCTTGGCGCGGACTTTTTTGGCGCAAAAAAATTTCTACGTTATTTCCGGCGTCGTATTTGTCACCGGAAGTTGCGTCATTTTTGACGTTTTTGCGCCAAAAGTGTCGGCGTTACTGGATGTGGCGTCATTTTTGGCGCTAAAAGCATTTAGGCTCCAAATAATGTGGGCGTCTTTTTTTGGCGCTAAAAAATATGGGCGTCATTATTGTCTCCACATTATTTAAGTCTCATTGTTTATTGCTTCTGGTTGCTAGAAGCTTGTTCATTGGCATTTTTTTCCCATTCCTGAAACTGTCATTTAAGGAATTTGATCAATTTTGCTTTATATGTTGTTTTTTCTATTACATATTGCAAGATGTCTCAGATTGACCCTGGATCAAAAGCTACTTCTGGAAAAACGCTTAATTGAGTTCAGTTCTACCAAAGCTAAGTTCATTTATTTTAAATGTTATAAATGTTTATCTTTAGCTATGGTTTGTAATAAGTTATTATGATATACTTTTACATGCAGAATCCATTAGTATTTATGCTTTATTGCCATTCTTACATCTTATGTACAAGAAATATTTAGAATATTTATAAGAAATATTTTTCTGATTCTATTTTAAAGGCTTTGTCTGACTTTGTGCCTTCTAATAAATTTTTTAGGTCTCTTTCACTTCTTTTTTAATTATTGAAGTTTCAAATGACCAACAACATACTGTTTTATCCTTCTCTGATGATGTTTTTTCTCTTTCAGAATTTTCTTCATCAGATATTGATATTCACTAACAAATCTACTTTTTTATTATTTTTTTTATTAAAGTACATTTGTTCTTTGTTGAAAAGGTGTTGATTATTTTGGATATTAAGGTAACTAGTTCTTTAAGACTAAGACTAGCTGACACTATTTCTGCTTATTTATTCTTCTGTGTTTTCAGAAGTTTTCTTTCCAATTCCTCATACTAGGGAATGGAATAGGCTGAGAATTTTCTTTTTTTCCTTCTTCAAAGGTTTTAAACTATATTCTTTGCCAGCAGTTAAATTCAATTTGGAGGGTTCTCCAATTTATTGGGGCTATCTTTACTCCTACTAATTATGCTATTGTTTCTATAGCAAAATAGTATTTATTTTCCTTTAGATGGTTGTATCTTATTTATGGAAAATTATTTAGTTTCAGGTACTTTTCTTGGTCCTGTGATTTATTTGGATGTTGCAATTGCTTCATTTTTGTTCTGTTTACTTTAAGATCAAGTATCAGATTATGATTTATTTTAGCATTCTTAAGGGACAACATTTACTAGACTAGGTGCTGTTGCATTTGTCTTGTTGTTTTGCATTTATTGATTATGCAAGTCCACTGTATTGACTGTTCCTTTAACTGGTCTATCATGCTAATAATTTCATTTGTGTCTTCATTTTATTGAATATTTTCGCAAATGAGGATTAATCTATGTCTTTAGCTATTTTAGCTAGAAGAATTTTGTGATTTTTTTTAAAAAAAATAAAAAATCCATATTTCTTTTGTTCTAAGATAATCAATTATTTGTTTTATAATTGGATTCAATTCTTAACTGTTACTCTGGGCTTCAAGATTGAGTTCTAAGACTAAAACTTTAAGCTTATACTAGTTTGGTTGTTCTTATTAAGGAACGAATTCCTGAATTCTTTCCCAAGTAACATGTTTATAATTGGAAATTTTTCAGTTCATAATCAGCTCCCTAATATTGTGATGTACGTGCCGTATTCCAGCTTGGCTGGCAAGGGGCAGGTTAAGACTTCTTTGAAATTTATTTGGTTCTATTCAGTCCAAATTTCTTTGATTTTATTCCAGTAAGGCTAACACTCTCTTTAAGTGTGTTTGGGTCCTATATATTTTGGGTTCTGTTGAAGCATGGCTGGGCTCCCATGGGGTTCAAGCGCTGCTCAGACCTGGAATCTTCTGGGGTATTTCTTCCAGTTCCATTTTTAGGAAATGGGTTTTGGAGTTTTATTCAAACTATTCTGCCTTTTTTTGGTCAGTGATAGCATTATTTGTTTTCATTAGATAAAATAAATGCATATTTTCATTTTTCTGTTTTCATTCAGATTATTTTCCGAGGATGCGGAATCTCATATGATTCACTTGCTCTTCAGGACATAGTTAGAGGTTCTTTTTTTCAAAAGCTCTTGATTCCTCACACAAGGGTCACCTTTTTTAGGTTTCCAGATAGTTTGTGTCACTGTCTTTGTCTCTATCAGACAAGGGACAATTTTATTGTGTTCCGTTTGTCGGTACCTTTAGTCTCTATTATTTCCTTCAGTTGCTATATATGCATAGAAGTTTTAGGTCTTATGGCCACAGCATTGGATTTAATTCCCTTTGCTCATTTTCAATAGAACTTTTTCCAGTCTTTTATGCTGAATTATGGTGCAGGGATTCTAGGATTTCACATTTTAAATCTTCGAATCCTAATATTTATCTCTTGATTTGATGGTTAAGATCACCATCATTTAGTTCTACAGGTCTCTTCGTTTCTTTCAACCTGGACCATGATCTCTACAGATGCAAGTCTTTTTGGTTGGGAGGCTGTCTGAGGATCTCTGTCAGCACAAGGGGTTTGGAAATCTCAGGAGGCGAGATTACCATTTGATATTTTAGAACTCCGTGTTTTCTCAGAATTTTTCAGTTAGTTTCTTTTTGAAGAAGAGACGTTTAATGTTTTTCAAACAATATCACTACTATGGTGTATGTCAATCATCAGAGTAGGACTATTAGTCCTTAGGTTGTGACAGAGGTGTCTCGGATATCAGCTTGGGCTAAATCCAGCTCCTATCTAAATTCTGTGTTTTTTTTCCCAGGTATAGATATTTGGGAAGCGGATTGTCTCTGTTAAATCCAGCTTTTCCTCCGGGAGAATGGTCTCTCTTACCCAGATATGTTTTTCATCTCATCTGAATAAAGAACTTCCCAGGGGCCTATTAAGGTCCGGGAATCTTCAGGCGGAAGTAGTGTATGCATTGACATTTCTTTGGAATTATCTTTTTGCCTATTTCTTTCCGTCTCTAGTTCTTCTTCCAAAATTCTTATGGAGTATTTGTTTGTTATGCTGGTAGTTCCAGCATGGCCTCTCAGGTTTTGGTATACGAATCTCATTCGGATGGCCAGTTGCCAACGTTGGACACCTCCGTTTAAACCAGACCTTTTCTTTCTCAAGGTCATTTTTTTCCATCAGGATCTCAAATCATTAAATTTGAAGGGATGGAGATTGAACGCTTGGTTTTTAGTCATAGAGGTTTTTCTGACTCATTGATTAATACTATGTTTCAGGCTCATAAAACTGTCTCTAGAAAGATTTATATTGAGTCTGGAAGACCTACTTTTCTTGGCATTCTTTTAAAATTCATAGAATTTTATTATTTTTTCAGGTTGGTTTGGATAAGATTTTGTCTTCAGTTCTTTGTTAAGGACAAATCTCTACTCTTTCTGTTCTTTTTATTACAGAAAAGATTGCTAATCATCCTGATATTCATTGTGTTGTGCAGGCTTTGGTCCATATCACGCCTGTCATTAATTCAATCTCTCCTCTTTGGAGTCTCAATTTGGTACTGAGGGCTTTACAGGCTCCTCCGTTTGAAACTATGCATTTTCTGAACATTAAATTACTTTCTTGGAAAAGTATTGTTCCTTTTGGTTATTTCTTCTACTAGAAGAGTTTTTGAGTTATCTGCTCTTTTTTTTGTGAATATACTTTTCTGATTTTTTATCAGGATAAGGCAGTGTTACTTCCTGATATTTATCACTTTTTTCAGGTTTTGATTCGTATCAAACCTGTCATTAAGCCAATTTCTCCTCCTTGGAGTCTTAAATGGGTTCTGACGGTTTTTCAGGTTCTTCTATTTTGAGCATATGCTTGCTCTGGACATTCATTACTTTCATGGAAAGTATTGTTCTTTTTGGACATCTCTTCAGCTAGAACAGTTTTTGAATTATCTGCTCTTTCTTGTGAGTCTCCTTTTCTGATTTTTCATCAGGATAAGGTGGTGTTGCGAACTTCTTTTAAATTTTTATCTAAGGTTGTGAATTCTAACAACATTAGTAGAGAAATTGTGGTTCCTTCATTGTGTCCTAATCCTAAGAATTCTAAGGAAAGATTGTTGCATTCTTTGGATGTAGTTAGAGCTTTGAAATATTATGTTGAAGCTACTAAAGATTTCCGAAAGACTTCTAGTCTATTTGTTATCTTTTCTGGTTCTAGGAAAGGTCAGAAGGCCTCTGCCATTTCTTTGGCGTCTTGGTTAAAGTCTTTGATTCATCATGCTTATGTCGAGTCGGGTAAAACTCCGCCTCAAAGGATTACAGCTCATTCTACTAGGTCAGTTTCTACTTCCTGGGCGTTTAGGAATGAAGCTTCGGTTGATCAGATTTGCAAAGCAGCAACTTGGTCTTCTTTGCATACTTTTACTAAATTCTACCATTTTTATGTTTTCTTCTTCTGAAGCAGTTTTTGGTAGAAAAGTACTTCAGGCAGCTGTTTCAGTTTGATTCTTCTGCTTATAATTTCAGTTTTTTTCATTATAAGATTTAAACTTTGTTTTGGGTGTGGATTATTTTCAGCGGAATTGGCTGTCTTTATTTTATCCCTCCCTCTCTAGTGACTCTTGCGTGGAAGATCCACATCTTGGGTATTCATTATCCCATATGTCACTAGCTCATGGACTCTTGCTAATTACATGAAAGAAAACATAATTTATGTAAGAACTTACCTGATAAATTCATTTCTTTCATATTAGCAAGAGTCCATGAGGCCCACCCTTTTTTTGTGGTGGTTTTTGTATAAAGCACAATTATTCCAATTCCTTATTTTTTATGCTTTCGCACTTCTTGGCTATGCGTTAAACTGATTTGTGGGTGTGGTGAGGGGTGCATTTATAGGCATTTTGAGGTTTGGGAAACTTTGCCCCTCCTGGTAGGAATGTATATCCCATACGTCACTAGCTCATGGACTCTTGCTAATATGAAAGAAATGAATTTATCAGATAAGTTCTTACATAAATTATGTTATTTATTTGTTTCTGATATCAAGTTTACTTTATCTTGGTATCCTTTGAAGAGAATTCCTCAGTAGGTTCAGGAGCAGCAATGCACTACTGGGAGCTAGCTGCTGATTGGTGACAGCACTTATATACCTCTTGTCACTGGCTCATATGTTGTGCTCAGCTAGCTCCCAGTCGTGCTATAGAACTGACATTTCAGCAAAGGATACCAAAAGAACGAAGCAAATTTGATAACAAATAAATTGGAAAGCTGTTTAAAATGCATGCTCTATCTTAATCATGGAACTTTAATTTTGACTTTACTGTTCTTTTAAGAGAGTTGCATTGACATTGGTGCATAATCTCCCAAATGCTTCACTAGCCTTCTCACCCTTTCTTTAGAGTTAGCTGATGTGTTTAGTGTGCCTTTAAACATTAATGCTGACTTTCATGTCTCTCTTATGTGTATTGTTTTGTTATATATTGATTTGAATAAATTGCTAACCATATATGTATCTACTATTTTACATTTATTAAGATACCTATGTGCATCCTGAATCTCAGAAGTTTTTATTGTATCTTCATTGTCCCTTTAAATAACTCCTTTCTGCTGTTGTCACAAATGGAATGTAGAAATGGCTCAATCATTCATTTGGGATTCCTGGAACAGAGACTTTCCGCACTAACTTTTGATAAGCTGGTAAACAACTTAATAAAAAAACACACCCTTCTGGGCGTGTCACTCAGAAAAACTTTAATCTTCTCCTGTCATCTCACTGTGATGTATATATGTATGTGTATATATTCAGTGTATATTTATTTGACTTGTTGGTAATGTGTATATCTGCTAACAAGCCAGGGTAAATGAGTACCTGTAGAATTCCGTGAACAAGAACATACTTACATGCCATATGCTCAACATCATTATCATTATGCATGCAAACAATTACAAACTTCATCCTTTTTTAATGAAAATGTTACTTTAGTGCAAAAGCATATAAATGTATTTTAAAAGAATAAAAAGATGCTAATCCTGCCAAGGAACAAATTTTGTTACCATAAACTGTTCATCTGAATAGGGCCACCAAAAATGCAGTATATGCTGAACCCTCACTGTCTGTAAATATTTTTTAAAGAAACATTGTTTCAAGGCTCACTTTAGCGCAGCATGCATGATTTGATTCTTAAAGGGACATGAAACCCAAATGTTTTTCTTTCATGATTTAGAAGGTGCATGCAATTTTAAACAACTTTTCAATTTACTTCTATCATCTAATTTGCTTTATTCTCTTGATATTCTTTGTTGAAAAGAATATCTAAATAGGCTTAGTAGCTGCTGATTGGTGGGCGCATGCAATTTTTTTTTTTTTTAAGTTCGTTTTTATTAAAGGAATTGAGTGTTACAACATTTTCGCGTTGATCATGTTTCATATAGACAGTAATCACTTTCAATGAACATTTATACAGTTACACAGCTGTTTGAGATCCAGTACACAGGTATGAACATTCAGGTGTGGGTGATCAAAAGTCATTGTAGGAGAGGCATATCTCAAAGGTAATGTCCATATCTCGGTCCCAGTATATTATTGCGCACTCCATTCCTTAAAGAATTTTTTCTTTTTTAAACACTTAAAACATTCAAAAACATATGAATTAACTTTCTAAAAAACAAAGATAAACACAAGGATAAATAGATAGATAAATAAATACGTTGACCAGGTGTCCATAGGTGGTTTAACTGCGAGCAGTTTTGTATCCAATGGGAGATAGAGGAGAGATGAATAGATAGAAAAGGTTGGATATGTTGTATGGGTTGGGGGGTGGTAAAAAAAAAAAAAAAAAAATTTTGATTAGGGTTCTCTCCCTCCACCTCTCCTCCCTTAGAACAACATCACTTCAAGAGGTTCTCGATTCTGTGTGGTCTGCCCTGCGTGTTCCGCCCCTCCTCCTATGTCTATCTGTTGCATTGCTTCCAGGTGAGCAAAAGGTTTCAACACCTGGTTTCGAATAGCTAGGTCCAGTGAGTCTAAAAAAGGCCACCATTTCCTCAAGAAGGGGCGCAGTCTACGTTTTGTATCTAGTCGGACATCATACTGCTCCACAAAAAGATGTTTAAGCAGTAGGTGTTTCAGTTGTGCTACTGTTGGGGCCTGTCTAGTTAACCATCTTGTGAGGATGCATTGCCTAGCTAGGATAGTGCATAGTGTAAGGAATTTGTGTATTCTTTTGTGTGAGTCTTCCCATCTTAGCATGAAAATTTCTGCCTCAGTTATTGCTGTTTCTATGTGTAGTGTAGTTTTAAGCCAGTAATGACAATGACTCCAGAACCTCCTAATCTTCGGGCAGGTGTAAAAATAGTGGTGAAGTGACGGGGCCTCTAAGTTGCATTTGACACATCTATTCAAAATTGAAGCATTCCATTTTGAAAGTCTATGAGGTGTAATGTAGTCCATGTGTAGGATTCTAACCTGTGCCTCTCTGTGTGACACTGCCAGTGTCGCTTGTTGTACATGTTCTAGGCTCTCCTTGATGTCTTGTGTCGTTATTCCTATTGAGCAGTCGCTGTTATACCTGGCTGCTATATCACTTAAGATCTGAGCTTCCCTTTGTTGTATCAGTCGTGTGTATATATGGGACAAAGAGAAGGCCCCTGCCCTGAAAAGTGTTTGTGAAACTGCGAAGGGTGATGCATCCCAGAATCCCGCATTAGATGATTGCATTGACGCTATGTAGTGGCGCAGTTGTAAGTAGGCATAAAAGTGTTTGTTTGGGATTTGATATTTATCTCTTAAGTCTTGAAATGACCGTATCGTGTGTTGTAGCGTGTCTAGCACGTCACCAACCATTTTGAGGCCGGTTCTGTTCCAGATTCGGAATGGTTCTTGATCATTCCCAGCTGGAAATTCTGGGTTTCCGATTAACGGGATGTATTTTGGTGAGGGCATGTCCGATTTCAGGTATTTATGGATTTTTTGCCAAGCCATAAGTGGGTCTGTGTACAGCACATTGTTGTGTACCCCCGGCGGGAGCGTCTTCCGGCCCCCATATGGTAGATATGACAGCGCCACAGGTGCTACCATCGCCTTTTCAAGGCCGGGATCGCCGAAATGACCTGTGTCTAGTTGCCAGTCCATGACCAGACGGGCCAGTGCCGCCCAGTTATACAGTCTGAGATTTGGGAGGCCCAGCCCTCCCGCCGAGTATGGAAGTTGCAGTTTTTCTGCTGCTATTCTCGGTTTGCCCTTTTTCCAAATGAATTGTGATACTGCACGGTTGAGCAATTGTATGTCTGACTTGGTCATGAGGAATGGTAGCATGAGCAGGGGGTAGAGTATTTTGGGCAGTATCGTCATTTTTACCAGGTTGATCCTACCTGACAATCCCAGAGGGAGATTGAGCCAGTTGGATAATTGGGAAGCGATTTGGTTACCTTTTTCTGAGATGTTTAGCTTGTAGATTTTGGAGGGGTCTCTATGCAGGTGAATGCCTAGATACGTCAGTCTCTCTGTTACTTCCACAAAAGGGAAGTCATGTGTGGAGTGAGGGTGTTTATTGAGCCACATTACCTCAGATTTGGTGGTATTTATCTTATACCCTGAGAAGCTACCGAAGTCAGTTATTGCTCGGAGGATGTTGGGGATGTGTGTTCGTGGAGAGTTCACGAATAGCAACATGTCGTCCGCGTATAGTGCCAAGTGGAGGGGGACCCCTTTAAGTACAATTCCCGGGAAGGTGTGTCTGAGCTTTATTGCCAGCGGTTCCAACGCCAAATTGAACAACAGCGGAGATAGGGGGCATCCCTGCCTGGTGCCTCTTTGAAGGGGGAAATCCCCTGAAAAGAGTCCGTTGGATAGAATCCGCGCCACCGGTTTGTCATAAATTTTATTTAACACTCCCAGAAATGGGCCGTCAAAACCGAATCTACGCATTGAGTCCAACAAGTGTGGCCATTCTACCCGGTCGAAAGCCTTCTCTGCGTCTAAAGACAACAGGAAGGCTTCCGGTGAGGGATGTGTGGCACTCTCTCTCCCCTTTGTCCAGTAATGTTCTATGACATGGAGGACCCTGCGGAGGTTCACCACTGAGGTGCGCTTGAACACAAAGCCCGTTTGATCTGGGTGGATCAGATCCGGCAGGATCGTCCGCAGTCTATTTGCCATGATTTTTGTGAACAGCTTATAGTCCACGTTTAGGAGCGATATCGGTCTGAAAGACTCTGGTAGTGAGTGATCTTTGCCGGGCTTGGGGATCAATGTGATATGGGCTGCTGTGAACTCCTTAGAGGGTTGTGTTTCTGTTAACATCAAAGTGTTGAATACTTTGATGAGTGTCGCGGATATTTGCGGCTGCAGGGCTTTGTAGAACTCGGATGGGAGTCCATCTGGGCCTGGTGTCTTGCCTGTGGGGAGACTTTTGATGGTGGCGATTAATTCATCCTGTGTGATCGTGGCGTTTAGTGCATCGTTTTGGTCTGACCTAATTTGTGGTAATTCTACTGAGCTCCAGAATTGAGCTACAGTCTCTTTTGGTGCCGGTGGCTGCTTGGTGTAGAGGTTCGTGTAATATGTTTTAAAACACCTAACTATGTCTTCGGGGTCGTTATATGTCTTGTCTTTCCAGCGTAAGGCGGTTACTCCAGTCTTTACCGTGTGTGGTTTGGTCAGAGTCGCTAACAGTTTGCCTGCCCGGTTCCCAAATCTGTATAGTCTACCCGCTGTTTTTAGCAGTCCTGCCGCTGCTTGCTGATTTGTAAATGTTTCTAAATCTGTTTTAGCTACTATGTAGTTATCATATGTTGATCTCGACCCTGTCTGAAGGAATTGGAGATAGGCTTGTCCTAGCCGTTCTTGCAAGGCCTTATGTCTGTGTTGAGTTTTGTATTTTACTTTTGCAACGTATGAGATTATGTTGCCTGCCAGCACTGTTTTGGCTGTTTCCCAGAAGAGTGTAGGGTTGTCTACATGTATTGCATTGTCTGTTACATAATCTGTCCAGGAGTGTTGTAAAAATTTAACGAACGATTCTGATTTGACTAAGTATGTGGGGAAACGGAGTGTGTTCCTGTTAGTGTGATGTTTGCTTGTTCTCAACGTTAGTTCTACCGGGGCATGGTCTGAGATTAGTATATCATGTATTCTACAGCTCTGTATTTCGTTGGATAGATTATTGGCTATTAGAAATAGGTCTATTCTGGAGAGTGTATGTTTGGCTTTTGACAGACATGTGTATTCCTTGCCTTCTGGGTTATGTAGCCTCCATATATCGCAGGTGTTAGTGTCCCTAAAGAACATATTAAATATCCTAGATTCGTATTTGGCTTTGTAATTCTTTTTGGGGTCCCTGATTCTGAGTGTTTCCAGCCAAAGCCTGTCTAATGTATGCGTGGGTGAGAGATTGAAGTCTCCTCCTATTATCAATTTGGATCCCATATAAGGGGCTAAGGACTTTATCAGGTCTTGCCAGAACTTCATGTCTCTGTGGTTAGGTGCGTATAAGTTACAAAATGTATAGTCTATGGAGTCTATTGTTGCTTCAACTATAAGGTATCTGCAGTTGGGATCTGGATGTACATTCTTCACATCAACTGTCACTCTTTTCCCAAACACTATAGCTAAACCCCGACTGGCGCTGGTGTGTGATCGAAAAACTACGTGCTTTACCCATTCTCTTTGTAGCTTCTGATGTTCTACATCTGTGAGATGCGTCTCTTGTAACATTGCGATGTCTGCTCCTAGTTTTCTAAGATGATTAAGGGCTGCCTTACGTTTGATGGGTGTATTGAGACCCCCCACGTTCCATGTTATCACCTTAAGAGGCATATTTACATGTTTGTGTTATGACGGGTGAGGAGAGAGGGAGAGAGAAAAAAAAAAAAAAAAAAAAAAAAAAAGGGGGGGGGGGGGGGGGGGGCAGCAGGGGGGGTGGGAGAGAGAGAGAGAGGGGAAGCAAAATGTGACATCAAATTTTCTGTATGATTTATGAGTTGACCAAAACATGACCAAGATATCTGTCAACCTTGTATGAGTAATTTTCGGCAACATTCTAATAGTTTTGTCTGGATTGTTGTCTGGGTTTTGGAGTGGTTTCTATCCTTGTATTTCCATTACTCATGTGTCTTTCATCTCTCTGTTCCCCATTCTCTCTAGCGTGAGTTGTCAAGTGAACAAGTTTGCCAGTTGAATATACTCTATGTGGTGCATTTGGGAACATAAAGCCTGGGTTATGGATAGAGAGCATGGGTGTGCGTGTTAGGAGAAGCCTGTCTATTTTTTCTTTTCTTTGTTTCTGTAAGGTGTGGTTATAGTAGTGTGTAAGCAGTCCCCCTGTCTTCTCTACAGTTGTTGCAGGTTCTATGTGTGCTTCTAAGCAGGTGTTTTTAAGTGCGCCAACCCTTCTTGTCAGTATGAAATTGCTGTGCAAATCATTATTCCTGGTCATATCATTCAAAACAGTTATAAAACATTCAACAAAACAAAAATACAAATGTGTATTGGTCTTACCAAAGATCTCTTGTCTTTCCATCAATTAGGTTTGGTTAGCTGCCATATATTTGTGAACAAGTTAAAACAAACTAAAACATTCAAACTTACTAAAACACTAAAACAATTTACAATCTTATATAAATGTGATGCGTTACAGTAGTATAACATTACCCTGGAGGTCAGAGGTGACCTCCCTCCATAGTAGTAGTAGTCCATCTGTGTGGTCCGCAGACCTCTTTCAGTCCTTGAACTGTGTCCTTTAATATTCAGATATATAGTGAGTGTCCACCCATTTCATAATGGGCTATGTCAAGCCGATCCAGGGTAGGATATGTTCACTCTGGATGTTGATCCTGTTCTGTAGCTAAGTAGCTCTTCAGGGCCTGAGGAGTATGGAAAAACTTAGGTCCATGAGGTGTTTGTAGTCTCAGCTTTGCCGGGAACAACAGGGCCACTTGTCTCCCTTGCTCGTGAAGCTGAGAACATAATGGTGCAAATTCCTTTCTTTGTTTCGTGACCTCCATAGAGAAATCCTGAAAGAGTAGAAGTTTAGAGCCTTCATGCAGTACCTCTTTTCGAGCTCGATAGGCTTGTAGGATTTTGAGTTTCTCCTGGTAGTTCAGGCATCTAAATATAACCTGTCGTGGTCTGGGATTTCTTTGCTCTAGGCCTCTTTCCGGACCTATACGGTGGGCTCTTTCAACATCTATGGACAGTATATCAGGGTGTATGCCAAGGAGTTTGGGAAAAGTGAGCGCCACAAACTCCAGTAGGTTCTTGCCTTTGACGGATTCTGGAATGCCTATTATGCGCAGATTATTGCGGCGGCTCCTGTTTTCCAGGTCATCGATACGGTCTTGTAGCAATTCCGACTTCTTTACCAGCTGTTTGATGGTAATGTCTGCTGACACTTGTCTGTCTTCCACGTCTGAGATTCGTGTCTCTGCTGCTGTAATTCTGGATGCAAACTGACGCACCTCACAAGTTAATGTGTCTACTCCCGCCTGTAGGGAGTCCATTTTTGGCAGAAAAAATGATTTCAATTCGTGCAATAAGGATTTATGGTCTAGTCCTGGTAGGGTTGTTTGGTCCATTGGATCAGGGACGTCAGGATGAGTCTCTGTAGGGTTTTTTGGATGTTTTTTATTGTCTGTGTTTTTTGTCCTGTGTGTCATCTCTGCTGGTGTGGGTGAGAGTTTGTGGAAGAATTTGTCTACCTTCATCAACCCCCTCTGTCCCTTTGGGGCCGATTTTGCAGAATTAAGATATGTGTCCCTCTTGCTTAGCTTAGCAGTAATTGCAGCAGCCCCTGGCAAACTGATGCAGTACAGGTGTGCAGATGTGGAGGGGTCTGATAGAACAGATATTGCAGTCAGTTACCGTGCTTATGGTATTTAGCTAGTGAAGATTCTCTTCGATTCTGTAACCACTATTTTCCTTCTGTTGGTTTCTAAGCAGGAGACACAGCTATTATGGTTTTGGCAAGCAAGGGGTTATGATGTCTTTAGTTTTCTGTGCAACTGTTTTATGCTTTCTTTCGTTCCCAAACTCTTGTCGAGGCCAAAGGCCAACAGTCTATAATAATAATAATCCAATGTGGGGTATTATATGTTAGGGCTGCAGCCGTAGGGAGCGGTGGCTGTGCCCCTTCCAGGGTCTCAGCAATTAAAGTTCTTAGCCACTGTGGGATTAAGATGTTTTAGCCTTTGCCTGTTACTGAGTTTTGAGGTCCCTTTTTTTGTATAATAAAAGGAATTTATGTTGATGTTTGTCCCTTTTGATGCAGACCTGATCTTTGTGCCGCTGTGTGTGTAATCTAAGTGCGCTAGGCGTCGGCCTCGTGGTGCGCCGCACCACTTTGTTTGTTGGATTACCTTTCTGTCTGTGGCCCTAGCGATCGGTGTTTGTCTGCTGTACCGGACCCAGATTTAGCCCTCTGTTGTCTTAAATTGGGCTTGCGTTGTCAAGTGTGGTTTTTCTGTGTCTTGGATGCTTTATAATTACCCCAGACCTCCGCTCCTCGATACTCCGGTTTGCTCTGCCGGGGGGGGTTTGAAGAGGTCTCCTTCCACTTCTTCCTCTGTGTTATTCCTTCGGGGGCTGTAGTGTTCCACCCGGCTCCGTGTAGATGTGTTCTGGGTCCGGGTCTTTACCGGTCTGTGATGGAGCCGGTCTGTGATGGGGACGGCCTATTTGGCGGCGCGTTAGGAGATGGCGCCTGTTTCCTTTTCTGGGCTCCCGGTCGCTGGATCTGATGGATAAATCCACACACTGCTGTCCAAAGGTCGGCGAAGATTCTCACCTCCCGACAAATCCTTAGAGTGTGGGGCAAAGCAGTAGATAAGGATGAATTTAGATTTATATCAGCTCTGATACTCGGAGCTCTGCTTAGATGCGACTGCTTCTCAAGCCCGCCTACCGGAAGTCGGGCGCATGCAATTTTTAAGCAACTTTCCAATTTAATTCTATTATCTAATTTGCTTTATTCTCTTGATATTCTTTGTTGAAAAGCATATATATTTTCAGTAGCTGCTGATTGGTGGCTGATTACAAGTGGTCCTAAATATTAGTCTTGGATTTACTAAAATGCATTGTTTCCCTATGTCTATATAGTGGTTAATCCTGTGATTTGGTGATGGACTTTGGTTTATTGACTGATTCAGATGCCATAATCTTTACTGCTATGCTTTATCCATCTCTTGATAATAATATGCAAGATTGTTAACTTTTGTTCATTTGCATATGTTTATCAGCCTGGCCTCACTTCACAAGAGTTAAAAGAAGGGGGATAGGAATAGTATATGGGGGTATAAAGATAAAAAAAGAAAGAAAGAGAAATAGAAAAAAGGGGAAAACAAAGAAGAAAAAATAATTTTATTTTTCTGTCTTTAATGTGTGTTATACATTTTTATGGTCACTATAAGATTTTGATATATTGGCATACATGTTTTTTTTATGTAGATTGATTTATTGCACCTCTAAGTGCTCTGTTTGGTTTCACATATGCCTCCTTTTTTTTATTTTTTTCTTAGAGATTATTGTAATTTATTTCTATCATAATTGCACATGGAAAGATTTGTTACACATTGTAAAGGTAAATCACCAGCCATGCCTGCTAAATACAAATATAAGAAAAATTTGTTTTCCTGATGTAAATTCTGAGTCGGTTAATGATTCAATTATGTCTTGGTAGTCGGCTCTCAGATATTTTTTTTACCACAATTTGAGTATTTAAAAAAATAATTTGCTAGTTTAGTTATAGAAGTCAGGTAGTTTGCTAATGAATTGACAGAGTGGCTAGATGCAAGCCTATTGTACTCACTTTACCTAGTCACATCAAAGATACTACTCATGTCTTACAATTAGTAGATGATTTATCTTGGACACCTAACTGCAGCTGGCTTACGATCAATGTAGTGTCACTTTATTCTAGTATTCTGCACGATTTGGGTATATCCGCTCTAAAATACTTTTTGGAACAACAGGAACATTTGGATACCCATACTGTGGAATAAATTATAAGGGACACTGGACTTTCTTTGAGGGTACTTACTATCTGCAGAGACAGGGGACTGCAATGGGGACTAAATTTCCCCCCTCCTATGCTAAAAACATCTTCATGGGATGGCTTGAGTGGTCCTTTGTCTATGCGGATACTTATCCCTTTTCACACTGTATCCTTATTTACAGACACTTCATCAACGATTTGTTGTTAATTTAGAATTCAAATGAGCAAAGTGCTAAACAATTTGTTCAATACTTGAATGATGGTGACAATGGGGTTAAGTTTACCCATGAGTGGCAACAGACTGAAGAAAAACTTCCTTGACATTACTCTGACAGGACACACAGAATCCAAAACTGTCCAGACCAAATTGTACCGTAAGCCGATTTCAGGTAACACCTTGCTTCACAAAAAAAGTGCCCATCCTAAACATGTCTTTAAGGGCATAGTCAAGGGATAGTTTGTTAGGGCAAAAAGAATTTGCAGCACTGAGTCTGATTTCCTGAACGAAAGTTCTGTAATTAAGGCAAGATTAACTTCCAGGGAATATCCCCCAAAAATGCTGCATAGCATAGCCAGAGAGGTTAAGAATTTGGATAGGAAAGACACTTTACAGCCTAAGAGTAAATCTACCAATGATGATAATCGCATGTTGTTTAACTCAATACTCTTTAGATTTCTACTCTTTTTGTAACATTTTGAAAAAATATTTCCCATTACTATATGGGGGCAGTGATCTGAAAACTATTGTTGAAATATGTTTTAAATGTGTTTTACTCTTAAGAATGTTACATTGGGGAATATTCTCTCTCCCAGCCAGATACCTCGTAAAGAACCCACCACGTCGTTAAGTGTGGTGTTTCAAGATGTAAAGCAGGCAAGTACCTGTAGAGAGTTTATAGCTCATGTCACTCAACAGACCTTTCAAACTAGAGGGTGTATTAAGTGCTCAACACCATATGTGATTTGATCAAATGCATTATTCATCCTTGTCAATATGTGGGCATGACTACCAGAGACGTACAAACCCATATACAGGAACATTTAGGGTATATAAAGAATGAAAAACCATGTTCAGCCTTATCACATCACTTTCTGGAAGTCCACAACAAAGATGTCAGTGCATTCAGATGGAGAGCAATTGAAGCCATTAGACAACCTCCTAGAGGAGGTAACAAAGAAAGCCTTTTTGCTAAGCAGGAAATCTTTTGGATACACAAGTTGCAAACTCAGGTTCCCAATGGTTATAATTCTGAATTTGATGTAATTAATAATTGGCATTAATTGATCAGCAAGTGTCAGTCGCTGTCTTAGCCATAGATGTATTGTATCATCATTACATCGTATTGTTAATGGTTTTGGGATTTTAACTATAAAAGGATTTAATAACTGATATATTGTTATCTTCTCATGTCCCTTTTTTATCTAAAGGATGATGTAATAATAGTATATTTATTAATCTTTCCTTTTTAAAAGAGGGGTTGTGCCTTTTGCACTTTGTACGTCATATATATATATATATATATATATATATATATATAGTATAGTATAGTATAGTAGATGAAGGAAGTCGGCGCAAATCTTCTTTATAAAATCCAAAGTTTTAATGATACAGCTTAAAATAGAAAACAGCTCCGTGAAAAATGGTCTAACATGTTTTGGCTGTGGCCTTAATCATAGACTTAATTAAAACAATAATCCCATTAAAATATATACCCTAAGCTGTGATTTCATTGGTCTATCCCTAATTGCTCAATGGGAAAAATGTTTAACCCTTTACTGATTTTCAGTTACCATTGCTTCTAGTTTTGCTTAACAGAACTTGTATTATAATGGTTCAAAATATTGACAATATTGTTGCACCTTGTTCAATGACTTGCAAATATCAAATAATAATATTATACCTCCAATTGTATACTGTAAATCCAATTACAGAAAACTCTCATATTATTGTTTTCCTTATAAAATAATGATACTTTTACAAATACTTTACTTATGTATAAGTATCCAAATATACACAACTCATTAGATTAAATATCCAAAGTCTTGGGCTTTGGTTTTTAATGCTAATTACCTTCAATAGGTTGTAGCTTGAACATAAGAGTAGGAAAAAACATTCTTACCAGGCCTATACTACAGGAGCCAACTGAAAGACAGTTGTTTCATTATTATTAAAATGAGCCTATGCTCTACTCATTAACAAAGAGCTGTAGCCGCCTTAGAGTAATGTAATATGTTCCTAAACAATTAATGTTACAGTAAAGATAGAATACACTAAAATATAGAGGAG
The DNA here is from genome assembly GCF_027579735.1 of Bombina bombina. Taxonomy (NCBI): domain Eukaryota; kingdom Metazoa; phylum Chordata; class Amphibia; order Anura; family Bombinatoridae; genus Bombina; species Bombina bombina. Next base: position 562,527,351 of record NC_069504.1, read on the forward strand.
CCCACATCCACCTAAAATGGTAGTTTATTGGAAAACTCAGAACTCATTAGGGGAATTGAGTGATCTTATTCCCAAAAATTGATATTATCATAAACGGAATTATATCCATTTGGAATTCTAGTGGCCAAGGAAAAAATCCAAAATGCCTCACGTTTATATAGAAATGTATTCATGTCACCTCCTCCTTTTTGGTTTTATGAGTTTTTCCACCACTGTCCACTTAAAGGTTCGATTGGAGCTATTGTGTACTTCAATGAAGTGTTTTCCTAATTCTGATTTTGCATCTGATCTTTTAATATCTGAGAGATGCTATTGAATTCTCTCTCTGGCTTCCCTTGAGGTGCATCCTATATATTGTTCGCCTGAACAGGTTCACCAGGCCATGTAAATTATATATTTAGATCTGCAATTTATGCAACTCTCAATCTGGTATTCCTTGTCTGTAGAAAACAACTTACATTTGTCTCCTCTTTATATAAAGCCACAAGGAATGCATGGGCCATAGCCGCATCTGTACATTCCTTTAGAAGTGAGCCAAGAGGAGGTAGATGAATCATGTGGAAAGTCACTAGGTGAAAGAATATTCCCAAGTGTAACCCCTTTCCTATAGGAAAATCTACAACCCTTTTCTTCTGTTATGTGTGATCAGTCCACGGGTCATCATTACTTCTGGGATATAACTCCTCCCCAACAGGAAATGCAAGAGGATTCACCCAGCAGAGCTGCATATAGCTCCTCCCCTCTACGTCAGTCCCAGTCATTCTCTTGCACCCAACGACTAGATAGGATGTGTGAGAGGACTATGGTGATTATACTTAGTTTTTATGACTTCAATCAAAAGTTTGTTATTTTACAATAGCACCGGAGCGTGTTATTACTTCTCTGGCAGAGTTTGAGGAAGAATCTACCAGAGTTTTTTACTATGATTTTAACCGGAGTAGTTAAGATCATATTGCTGTTCTCGGCCATCTGAGGGAGGTAAAAGCTTCAGATCAGGGGACAGCGGGCAGATGAATCTGCATTGAGGTATGTAGCAGTTTTTATTTTCTGAATGGAATTGATGAGAAAATCCTGCCATACCGTTATAATGACATGTATGTATACACTTCAGTATTCTGGGGATGGTATTTCACCGGAACTACTCTGTTAAAAGTCACTAATCCTTTTAATAAGTATTTATCATGTTAAACGTTTTTGCTGGAATGTAGAATCGTTTACATTTCTGAGGTACTGAGTGAATAAATATTTGGGCATTATTTTCCACTTGGCAGTTGTTTGCTTTTAATTGTGACAGTTTCGTTTCTCTTCACTGCTGTGTGTGAGGGAGAGGCCGTTTTTGGCGCTCTTTGCTACGCATCAAAAATTTCCAGTCAGCTACTCTTATATTTCCTGCATGATCCGGTTCATCTCTGACAGATCTCAGGGGTCTTCAAACTTCTTTGGAGGGAGGTAGATTCTCTCAGCAGAGCTGTGAGAATTTTATATTGACTGTGAATAAAAACGTTGCTCTGTAATTTTTTATGTCAAATTTAATTATTGTTATTTTACTAATGGGAACAAACCTTTACTAAAAGTTGTGTTGTTTTAAAGTTTGATGCTATAACTGTTTTTCAGTTCATTATTTCAACTGTCATTTAATCGTTTAGTACCTCTTTGAGGCACAGTACGTTTTTGCTAAAAAAGATTATAACCAAGTTGCAAGTTTATTGCTAGTGTGTTAAACATGTCTGACTCAGAGGAAGATATCTGTGTCATTTGTTCCAATGCCAAGGTGGAGCCCAATAGAAATTTATGTACTAACTGTATTGATGCTACTTTAAATAAAAGTCAATCTGTACAATTTGAACAAATTTCACCAAACAGCGAGGGGAGAGTTATGCCGACTAACTCGCCTCGCGCGGCAGTACCTGCATCTCCCGCCCGGGAGGTGCGTGATATTATGGCGCCTAGTACATCTGGGCGGCCATTACAGATAACATTACAAGATATGGCTACTGTTATGACTGAAGTTTTGTCTAAATTACCAGAACTAAGAGGCAAGCGTGATCACTCTGGGGTGAGAACAGAGTGCGCTGACAATACTAGGGCCATGTCTGATACTGCGTCACAGCTTGCAGAGCATGAGGACGGAGAGCTTCATTCTGTGGGTGACGGTTCTGATCCAAACAGATTGGATTCAGATATTTCAAATTTTAAATTTAAATTGGAGAACCTCCGTGTATTACTAGGGGAGGTTTTAGCAGCTCTCAATGATTGTAACACCGTTGCAATACCAGAGAAATTGTGTAGGTTGGATAAATACTTTGCGGTACCGGCGAGTACTGACGTTTTTCCTATACCTAAGAGACTAACTGAAATTGTTACTAAGGAGTGGGATAGACCCGGTGTGCCGTTCTCACCCCCTCCAATATTTAGAAAGATGTTTCCAATAGACGCCACCACTCGGGACTTATGGCAAACGGTCCCTAAGGTGGAGGGAGCAGTTTCTACTTTAGCTAAGCGTACCACTATCCCGGTGGAGGATAGCTGTGCTTTTTCAGATCCAATGGATAAAAAATTAGAGGGTTACCTTAAGAAAATGTTTGTTCAACAAGGTTTTATATTGCAACCCCTTGCATGTATCGCGCCGATTACGGCTGCGGCAGCATTTTGGATTGAGTCTCTGGAAGAGAACCTTAGTTCATCTACGCTAGACGACATTACGGACAGGCTTAGAGTCCTTAAACTAGCTAATTCATTCATTTCGGAGGCCGTAGTACATTTAACCAAACTTACGGCTAAGAACTCAGGATTCGCCATCCAGGCACGTAGGGCGCTGTGGCTAAAATCCTGGTCAGCTGATGTTACTTCTAAGTCCAAATTACTTAATATACCTTTCAAGGGGCAGTCTTTATTTGGGCCCGGTTTGAAAGAAATTATCGCTGACATTACAGGAGGTAAGGGCCACGCCCTACCTCAAGACAAAGCCAAAGCTAAGGCTAGACAGTCTAATTTTCGTCCCTTTCGGAATTTCAAAACAGGAGCAGCATCAACCTCCACTGCACCAAAACAGGAGGGAGCTGTTGCTCGTTACAGGCAAGGCTGGAAACCTAACCAGTCCTGGAACAAGGGCAAGCAGGCCAGGAAACCTGCTGCTGCCCCAAAGACAGCATGAACCGAGAGCCCTCGATCCGGGACCGGATCTAGTGGGGGGCAGACTTTCTCTCTTCGCCCAGGCCTGGGCAAGAGATGTTCAGGATCCCTGGGCGCTAGAGATCATATCTCAGGGATACCTTCTAGACTTCAAATTATCTCCCCCAAGAGGGAGATTTCATCTGTCAAGGTTGTCAACAAACCAGATAAAGAAAGAAGCGTTTCTACGCTGTGTACAAGATCTGTTATTAATGGGAGTGATCCATCCGGTTCCGCGGTCGGAACAAGGACAAGGGTTCTACTCAAACCTGTTTGTGGTTCCCAAAAAAGAGGGAACTTTCAGGCCAATCTTAGATTTAAAGATTCTAAACAAATTCCTAAGAGTTCCATCGTTCAAAATGGAAACTATTCGGACAATCTTACCCATGATCCAAAAGGGTCAGTACATGACCACAGTGGATTTAAAAGATGCTTACCTTCACATACCGATTCACAAAGATCATCACCGGTATCTAAGGTTTGCCTTCTTAGACAGGCACTACCAGTTTGTAGCTCTTCCATTCGGATTGGCTACGGCTCCAAGAATCTTCACAAAGGTTCTGGGTGCCCTTCTGGCGGTACTAAGACCGCGAGGGATTTCGGTAGCTCCGTATCTAGACGACATTCTAATACAAGCTTCAAGCTTTCAAACTGCCAAGTCTCATACAGAGTTAGTTCTGGCATTTCTAAGGTCGCATGGATGGAAAGTGAACGAAAAGAAGAGTTCTCTTTTTCCTCTCACAAGAGTTCCATTCTTGGGGACTCTTATAGATTCTGTAGAAATGAAGATTTACCTGACAGAAGACAGGTTAACAAAGCTTCTAAATGCATGCCGTGTCCTTCATTCCATTCAACACCCGTCAGTAGCTCAATGCATGGAGGTGATCGGCTTAATGGTAGCGGCAATGGACATAGTACCTTTTGCACGCCTACACCTCAGACCGCTGCAATTGTGCATGCTAAGTCAGTGGAATGGGGATTACTCAGATTTGTCCCCTACTCTGAATCTGAATCAAGAGACCAGAAATTCTCTTCTATGGTGGCTTTATCGGCCACACCTGTCCAGGGGGATGCCATTCAGCAGGCCAGACTGGACAATTGTAACAACAGACGCCAGCCTACTAGGTTGGGGCGCTGTCTGGAATTCTCTGAAGGCTCAGGGACTATGGAATCAGGAGGAGAGTCTCCTTCCAATAAACATTCTGGAATTGAGAGCAGTTCTCAATGCCCTTCTGGCTTGACCCCAATTAACAACTCGGGGGTTCATCAGGTTTCAGTCGGACAACATCACGACTGTAGCTTACATCAACCATCAGGGAGGGACAAGAAGCTCCCTAGCAATGATGGAAGTATCAAAGATAATTCGCTGGGCAGAGTCTCACTCTTGCCACCTGTCAGCAATCCACATCCCGGGAGTGGAGAACTGGGAGGCGGATTTTTTGAGTCGCCAGACTTTTCATCCGGGGGAGTGGGAACTTCATCCGGAGGTCTTTGCCCAAATACTTCGACGTTGGGGCAAACCAGAGATAGATCTCATGGCGTCTCGCCAGAACGCCAAACTTCCTCACTACGGGTCCAGATCCAGGGATCCGGGAGCGGTTCTGATAGATGCTTTGACAGCACCTTGGAACTTCGGGATGGCTTATGTGTTTCCACCCTTCCCGCTGCTTCCTCGATTGATTGCCAAAATCAAACAGGAGAGAGCATCAGTGATTCTAATAGCGCCTGCATGGCCACGCAGGACTTGGTATGCAGATCTAGTGGACATGTCATCCTGTCCGCCTTGGTCTCTACCTCTAAGACAGGACCTTCTGATACAGGGTCCATTCAAACATCAAAATCTAACTTCTCTGAAGCTGACTGCTTGGAAATTGAACGCTTGATTTTATCAAAACGTGGTTTTTCTGAGTCGGTTATTGATACCCTGATACAGGCTAGGAAGCCTGTTACCAGAAAGATTTACCATAAAATATGGCGTAAATACCTATACTGGTGCGAATCCAAACGTTACTCCTGGAGTAAGGTTAGGATCCCTAGGATATTGTCCTTTCTACAAGAAGGTTTAGAAAAGGGTTTATCAGCTAGTTCATTAAAGGGACAGATTTCAGCTCTGTCCATCTTGTTACACAGGCGTCTGTCAGAAAATCCAGACGTCCAGGCCTTTTGTCAGGCTTTAGCTAGGATAAAGCCTGTGTTTAAAGCTGTTGCTCCGCCATGGAGTTTAAACTTAGTTCTTAACGTTTTACAGGGTGTTCCGTTTGAACCCCTTCATTCCATTGATATAAAATTGTTATCTTGGAAAGTTCTGTTTTTAATGGCTATTTCCTCGGCTCGAAGAGTCTCTGAGTTATCAGCCTTACATTGTGATTCTCCTTATCTGATTTTTCACTCAGACAAGGTAGTTCTGCGTACTAAACCTGGGTTCTTACCTAAGGTAGTCACTAACAGGAATATCAATCAAGAGATTGTTGTTCCATCCTTGTGTCCAAATCCTTCTTCAAAGAAGGAACGTCTTCTACACAATCTGGATGTAGTTCGTGCCCTCAAGTTCTACTTGCAGGCAACTAAAGATTTTCGCCAAACTTCTTCCCTGTTTGTCGTTTATTCTGGACAGAGGAGAGGTCAAAAAGCTTCTGCTACCTCTCTCTCTTTTTGGCTTCGTAGCATAATACGTTTAGCCTATGAGACTGCTGGACAGCAGCCTCCTGAAAGAATTACAGCTCACTCCACTAGAGCTGTGGCTTCCACTTGGGCCTTTAAGAATGAGGCCTCTGTTGAACAGATTTGCAAGGCTGCAACTTGGTCTTCGCTTCATACTTTTTCCAAATTTTACAAATTTGATACTTTTGCTTCTTCGGAGGCTATTTTTGGGAGAAAGGTTCTTCAGGCAGTGGTTCCTTCTGTATAATGAGCCTGCCTATCCCTCCCGTCATCCGTGTACTTTTGCTTTGGTATTGGTATCCCAGAAGTAATGATGACCCGTGGACTGATCACACATAACAGAAGAAAACATAATTTATGCTTACCTTATAAATTCCTTTCTTCTGTTGTGTGATCAGTCCACGGCCCGCCCTGTTTTAAGGCAGGTAAATATCTTTTAAATTATACTCCAGTCACCACTTCACCCTTGGTTACTCCTTTCTCGTTGATTCTTGGTCGAATGACTGGGACTGACGTAGAGGGGAGGAGCTATATGCAGCTCTGCTGGGTGAATCCTCTTGCATTTCCTGTTGGGGAGGAGTTATATCCCAGAAGTAATGATGACCCGTGGACTGATCACACAACAGAAGAAAGGAATTTATCAGGTAAGCATAAATTATGTTTTTGGCCTCCTCCTATTAAGCCCTCATCTGCACTTAACATAGGTAAGTGTTTTTTAATCACTTTGCATATGTCTTTATAGTCTGATGAATACTGAGTTAGAAATGTTACTTTTGAGTAAGGGTTTCCTATCTATTTAATCAACCTCTTCTTTTGCTTTCCTTACAGTGTGTTTTCTATACCCTCTCTTATATAGTCTTTTAGTAAGTTCACTTACTCTGTGTGTTGTAATCTAGATCATCTGAGCAGTTTTGTTTTGTTCTTATGAACTGTCCTTTGGCTATTAATTTTTGGACTATACTCAGTGGTTACTATTGCTATGTAAGAGAGTATTTCCTGATATAGGTTTTCTATATATGGAAGTCTGTATTTTACCTGACCCAACTTTAGATATAAGATTCACATCTAGATAACAAATAGAAAATAGGTTGGTTTCATAGGTAAATTTCAGACCTTGCCTCTCCCATCCAAACAAAAAACTAATAATCTATGAATCTATAGTATGATGTTATTAGTCTTGCAAACTTATTATCCTCCCCATAAATATTAGTAAGCTCCGACTAGCCCATGGTCAAGTTCGCAAATGAGGGTGCAAATCTTGCACCCATGGCGGTGTGCCTCCTATTTGGAAGAAAAAGTTTACATCAAATCTAAAGTAGTTATGCTTTAATAAAAAGCTTGTCACTTCTAGAATGTAATTGACAAAGCTGGATGTATAAGATATGTCTTTCTCAAGAAAGAATCTTATTGCATTTATTCCCATTTCATGTGGTATTGAGGAGTATAGGGACACCACATCTACAGATAGCCATCTGTAGTGAAGTTCCCATATGCAATTCTCCATAATTTGTAAAAGATGTTTTGTATCTCTTAAATAGCTACTAAGTCTGAGAACTAGTGGTTGGAGTAGACTGTCCAACCATTCTGATAATGGTTCACATATTGAGCCAATACCAGAGACTATCGGGCGTCCCTTGACTTCTATGATGGACTTCTGAACCTTTGGTAAAATGTGGAAGATCAGAATAATTAGCTCCTGGACGATTAGATAGTCATGTGTGTCCTGGTCTAAATGTCCCTGTTCTAGGCCATCATCTACAATAGACCTTAGTTCTTTCAGAAACACTGAAGTAGGGTCCCCTGGAAGGGATCTATAATCTTCATGATTATTCAACTGTCTTAAGTATTTCATTTTTGTAGGAGTCCTTACTCCAGACTACTACACTGCCTCCCTTATCCGCCATTTTTATTATTAATTGGTCATTCTTTTTAAGTGACTCAATAGCTTCTCTCTCTTCTTTTGTTAAATTTGGACGTTCCCTAGTTGGATTTTTTGCTAATTCAATTAGATCTCATTCTACCCTTTTTTGAAAGCTCAAAAGAGTGTCTCCTCTAGAATGAACCGGATAAAACACCGATCTTGGTTTAAAGCCTCCGTGTGAATTAATATCTAATGATAATTGATCACTCTCTCTCTCTCTCAAGACTAGTTAAATTATGTGCATCACACAATTCAGAGAAGTCAAATATGGTATTACTGTTGAGGGAATTGCCATATACATTTTTTAGTTTTTGATGAATTTACCCTGATCACATCGTATTTTTTTTATGCTTGTTTTAGATATGTAACACAATATAATTATCATGCACTGTTATTTGATGCCACTGATGTTGGTTGGTTGTTCATTGCTCTGTATATAGTATACTGTATATTGGATATTTGTTCTGAGGTTATGTGCTAACTATTACCTCTATCATAATATGTATTATATGCAGTATTCGATTGTATTCTCACTTTGTAATTTCATTTTTTTAAATCCTCAATTGACATTGTCTTAGTTTTCAGGTAGTAGGGGTTAATATGGGAGTGATCTTAATTACCATATTCAACCAATAGCTGTGAAGGGGTTGCTTTTTAAACCAGCACTACACAGTGCTTAGCAGATCTATTATTACGGCACCTGCCGAACGCGTAGTATCCGTTTGTCCTTATGCTTCCTGTGTTGGCATCATTTTTAATGCTCTTCAAATAAAGTTATTATTTTTTCCCTATTCCGTTTCCTAGGCTATCCTTTTTTTTGTTTGTTGAAAACAGGGTACCTGACTTAGAGGATGCATTGAATAATCAGGCCCAAATAGTTAATACTCAAGAAAATAATTATAAACTACTTCAAGCTAAGTTGGATGACCTAGAACAGGGGTCAGCAACCTTGTAGTTCCAAAACATCAGGAGAGCCATTTCCCATGATTCTCAGACAGCCTAAAGAATATCTTAGCATCATAGGAAATATAGTTCCAAAACATCTGGAGAGCCAAGGTTGCTGACCAATGACCTAAAAGATCAATCTTGACGTAATATAAAATTTGTAGGTCTTCCAAAAGCTGCAGAATGTAATGTGTTTTGGTTCTACCTTACTACCTATAGCCTTGGGAATTCAACAACAAAACGTCCCTTTAATAGTTGGAAGGGCACATATGATTTGCCCCCCCTAGAATTAATTATGAAAGTATAGCTAAAAATAGACCAATTATGATTAAGTTCCTGAATTATCAAGACAACGTTAATTAGTTAAGATTATATAGGAAACATTATATTTTTTACAATAGGAGAGCAAAGGGTTTTACTTTTTCAGTGAAACTTCAGCTAGAAGATGGCAAATGGCACCATATTCACAAAGTTGATTAAAGCTGGATTTAAAGCTAGGTTAATTTATCCTGCAAAAATTATATCAGATGAGGATGATGCAACTATCACTTTGACTAAGATCGAAGAGGTCAGAGAATATTTTAAGCATTTTAAGTAGTTAAGAGAGTACCTTCAATTTATTGAGATTACCCAGGATTAAGGTAAACATTTCTAGTCGCTATGGTTTTAGTAAAGGATCCCTTTTTTATTTTTTGTCTTCTCTTTTGTCTTTCTTTCCCATGCTACCCTTTTCTCTCCCTCCCCTCCCCTATTAACATATGAACAATTTCTATAATTTTTTAACTTTAAACATAGGGGGCATCACTTCCTGATTTAAAAGAAAGATTGTGTCAAATCAGTTAGGTAAAAATAAACCTGACTAAAGGAAGAGGAGGCTTCAAAACTTAAAGGGACATTAAACACTAAATACATGCTAGATAGAATGATACATTTAAAGAAAAGATTAGTCCATGAGTAACATGTAGATGTATTTTTTAAAGTTTCATTAGTTGTTTAAAAAGTGACAAAATAAGTGTAAAGTTTTAGTGTCTATAAAACACTGGGAGCTGCCATGTTGTAACTTGTGTTACCTTCTCTGCTGTGGCCAATTAGAGACAGTTATAGATAGGCCACTAGAGTGTGCAGCCAATGGTTGTGCTGGTTTTAACAGTGTTCTGCACTTCCATTTCTAACAGGAACTGAAAAGCTCACAATTTCAGAATGGAATTACAGGCAAAGAGGACAAAATAAATAATAAAAGTATATTGCAGAGCTGTTTTATATATACAATTTATCATTTTATATTACCATCTCAAAGTGTTTAATGTCCCTTTAAAAGTAAATGGGCTGGGGAAGTGCTAGACATACCTTGTTCCAAACGAAAGAGAGGCGTTGCTTTTCTTTTTAATAAAAAAATCTCTCCTTTACGATTTTTTGCAAAGATTTCAACCAAGATAAGAGCTGGCCAATTCTGGAGAATGATTTTCAAAGTAAAAGATTTATTGTATGCAATATGGGCCAAATACATTAGAAGTTGGATTCTGAAACAAATTACATGTTAAATCCCAGGACATACTTGAAAACGAGAGAAATCTCAATGTATCTTTCCTGGTAAAATATTTTATAAATAAATAAACATGTTAAATTGTCTAAATATATTAGGCAAAATTTCAATTTGGCAGGAGATTTTAACCTGATCCTTTTTCCTGCTTTTGATAGAATTAGCCCAAAAAATACTTTCTTCTGTTATGTGTGATCAGTCCACGGGTCATCATTACTTCTGGGATATAACTCCTCCCCAACAGGAAATGCAAGAGGATTCACCCAGCAGAGCTGCATATAGCTCCTCCCCTCTACGTCAGTCCCAGTCATTCTCTTGCACCCAACGACTAGATAGGATGTGTGAGAGGACTATGGTGATTATACTTAGTTTTTATGACTTCAATCAAAAGTTTATTTTACAATAGCACCGGAGCGTGTTATTACTTCTCTGGCAGAGTTTGAGGAAGAATCTACCAGAGTTTTTTACTATGATTTTAACCGGAGTAGTTAAGATCATATTGCTGTTCTCGGCCATCTGAGGGAGGTAAAAGCTTCAGATCAGGGGACAGCGGGCAGATGAATCTGCATTGAGGTATGTAGCAGTTTTTATTTTCTGAATGGAATTGATGAGAAAATCCTGCCATACCGTTATAATGACATGTATGTATACATTTCAGTATTCTGGGGATGGTATTTCACCGGAACTACTCTGTTAAAAGTCACTAATCCTTTTAATAAGTATTTATCATGTTAAACGTTTTTGCTGGAATGTAGAATCGTTTACATTTCTGAGGTACTGAGTGAATAAATATTTGGGCATTATTTTCCACTTGGCAGTTGTTTGCTTTTAATTGTGACAGTTTCGTTTCTCTTCACTGCTGTGTGTGAGAGGGAGGGGCCGTTTTTGGCGCTCTTTGCTACGCATCAAAAATTTCCAGTCAGCTACTCTTATATTTCCTGCATGATCCGGTTCATCTCTGACAGATCTCAGGGGTCTTCAAACTTCTTTGGAGGGAGGTAGATTCTCTCAGCAGAGCTGTGAGAATTTTATATTGACTGTGAATAAAAACGTTGCTCTGTAATTTTTTATGTCAAATTTAATTATTGTTATTTTACTAATGAGAACAAACCTTTACTAAAAGTTGTGTTGTTTTAAAGTTTGATGCTATAACTGTTTTTCAGTTCATTATTTCAACTGTCATTTAATCGTTTAGTACCTCTTTGAGGCACAGTACGTTTTTGCTAAAAAAGATTATAACCAAGTTGCAAGTTTATTGCTAGTGTGTTAAACATGTCTGACTCAGAGGAAGATATCTGTGTCATTTGTTCCAATGCCAAGGTGGAGCCCAATAGAAATTTATGTACTAACTGTATTGATGCTACTTTAAATAAAAGTCAAGCTGTACAATTTGAACAAATTTCACCAAACAGCGAGGGGAGAGTTATGCCGACTAACTCGCCTCACGCGGCAGTACCTGCATCTCCCGCCCGGGAGGTGCGTGATATTATGGCGCCTAGTACATCTGGGCGACCATTACAGATAACATTACAAGATATGGCTACTGTTATGACTGAAGTTTTGTCTAAATTACCAGAACTAAGAGGCAAGCGTGATCACTCTGGGGTGAGAACAGAGTGCGCTGACAATACTAGGGTCATGTCTGATACTGCGTCACAGCTTGCAGAGCATGAGGACGGAGAGCTTCATTCTGTGGGTGACGGTTCTGATCCAAACAGATTGGATTCAGATATTTCAAATTTTAAATTTAAATTGGAGAACCTCCGTGTATTACTAGGGGAGGTTTTAGCAGCTCTCAATGATTGTAACACCGTTGCAATACCAGAGAAATTGTGTAGGTTGGATAAATACTTTGCGGTACCGGCGAGTACTGACGTTTTTCCTATACCTAAGAGACTAACTGAAATTGTTACTAAGGAGTGGGATAGACCCGGTGTGCCGTTCTCACCCCCTCCAATATTTAGAAAGATGTTTCCAATAGACGCCACCACTCGGGACTTATGGCAAACGGTCCCTAAGGTGGAGGGAGCAGTTTCTACTTTAGCTAAGCGTACCACTATCCCGGTGGAGGATAGCTGTGCTTTTTCAGATCCAATGGATAAAAAATTAGAGGGTTACCTTAAGAAAATGTTTGTTCAACAAGGTTTTATATTGCAACCCCTTGCATGTATCGCGCCGATTACGGCTGCGGCAGCATTTTGGATTGAGTCTCTGGAAGAGAACCTTAGTTCATCTACGCTAGACGACATTACGGACAGGCTTAGAGTCCTTAAACTAGCTAATTCATTCATTTCGGAGGCCGTAGTACATTTAACCAAACTTACGGCTAAGAACTCAGGATTCGCCATCCAGGCACGTAGGGCGCTGTGGCTAAAATCCTGGTCAGCTGATGTTACTTCTAAGTCCAAATTACTTAATATACCTTTCAAGGGGCAGTCTTTATTTGGGCCCGGTTTGAAAGAAATTATCGCTGACATTACAGGAGGTAAGGGCCACGCCCTACCTCAAGACAAAGCCAAAGCTAAGGCTAGACAGTCTAATTTTCGTCCCTTTCGGAATTTCAAAACAGGAGCAGCATCAACCTCCACTGCACCAAAACAGGAGGGAGCTGTTGCTCGTTACAGGCAAGGCTGGAAACCTAACCAGTCCTGGAACAAGGGCAAGCAGGCCAGGAAACCTGCTGCTGCCCCAAAGACAGCATGAACCGAGAGCCCTCGATCCGGGACCGGATCTAGTGGGGGGCAGACTTTGTCTCTTCGCCCAGGCCTGGGCAAGAGATGTTCAGGATCCCTGGGCGCTAGAGATCATATCTCAGGGATACCTTCTAGACTTCAAATTATCTCCCCCAAGAGGGAGATTTCATCTGTCAAGGTTGTCAACAAACCAGATAAAGAAAGAAGCGTTTCTACGCTGTGTACAAGATCTGTTATTAATGGGAGTGATCCATCCGGTTCCGCGGTCGGAACAAGGACAAGGGTTCTACTCAAACCTGTTTGTGGTTCCCAAAAAAGAGGGAACTTTCAGGCCAATCTTAGATTTAAAGATTCTAAACAAATTCCTAAGAGTTCCATCGTTCAAAATGGAAACTATTCGGACAATCTTACCCATGATCCAAAAGGGTCAGTACATGACCACAGTGGATTTAAAAGATGCTTACCTTCACATACCGATTCACAAAGATCATCACCGGTACCTAAGGTTTGCCTTCTTAGACAGGCACTACCAGTTTGTAGCTCTTCCATTCGGATTGGCTACGGCTCCAAGAATCTTCACAAAGGTTCTGGGTGCCCTTCTGGCGGTACTAAGACCGCGAGGGATTTCGGTAGCTCCGTATCTAGACTACATTCTAATACAAGCTTCAAGCTTTCAAACTGCCAAGTCTCATACAGAGTTAGTTCTGGCATTTCTAAGGTCGCATGGATGGAAAGTGAACGAAAAGAAGAGTTCTCTTTTTCCTCTCACAAGAGTTCCATTCCTGGGGACTCTTATAGATTCTGTAGAAATGAAGATTTACCTGACAGAAGACAGGTTAACAAAGCTTCTAAATGCATGCCGTGTCCTTCATTCCATTCAACACCCGTCAGTAGCTCAATGCATGGAGGTGATCGGCTTAATGGTAGCGGCAATGGACATAGTACCTTTTGCACGCCTACACCTCAGACCGCTGCAATTGTGCATGCTAAGTCAGTGGAATGGGGATTACTCAGATTTGTCCCCTACTCTGAATCTGAATCAAGAGACCAGAAATTCTCTTCTATGGTGGCTTTATCGGCCACACCTGTCCAGGGGGATGCCATTCAGCAGGCCAGACTGGACAATTGTAACAACAGACGCCAGCCTACTAGGTTGGGGCGCTGTCTGGAATTCTCTGAAGGCTCAGGGACTATGGAATCAGGAGGAGAGTCTCCTTCCAATAAACATTCTGGAATTGAGAGCAGTTCTCAATGCCCTTCTGGCTTGGCCCCAATTAACAACTCGGGGGTTCATCAGGTTTCAGTCGGACAACATCACGACTGTAGCTTACATCAACCATCAGGGAGGGACAAGAAGCTCCCTAGCAATGATGGAAGTATCAAAGATAATTCGCTGGGCAGAGTCTCACTCTTGCCACCTGTCAGCAATCCACATCCCGGGAGTGGAGAACTGGGAGGCGGATTTTTTGAGTCGCCAGACTTTTCATCCGGGGGGAGTGGGAACTTCATCCGGAGGTCTTTGCCCAAATACTTCGACGTTGGGGCAAACCAGAGATAGATCTCATGGCGTCTCGCCAGAACGCCAAACTTCCTCACTACGGGTCCAGATCCAGGGATCCGGGAGCGGTTCTGATAGATGCTTTGACAGCACCTTGGAACTTCGGGATGGCTTATGTGTTTCCACCCTTCCCGCTGCTTCCTCGATTGATTGCCAAAATCAAACAGGAGAGAGCATCAGTGATTCTAATAGCGCCTGCATGGCCACACAGGACTTGGTATGCAGATCTAGTGGACATGTCATCCTGTCCGCCTTGGTCTCTACCTCTAAGACAGGACCTTCTGATACAGGGTCCATTCAAACATCAAAATCTAACTTCTCTGAAGCTGACTGCTTGGAAATTGAACGCTTGATTTTATCAAAACGTGGTTTTTCTGAGTCGGTTATTGATACCCTGATACAGGCTAGGAAGCCTGTTACCAGAAAGATTTACCATAAAATATGGCGTAAATACCTATACTGGTGCGAATCCAAACGTTACTCCTGGAGTAAGGTTAGGATCCCTAGGATATTGTCCTTTCTACAAGAAGGTTTAGAAAAGGGTTTATCAGCTAGTTCATTAAAGGGACAGATTTCAGCTCTGTCCATCTTGTTACACAGGCGTCTGTCAGAAAATCCAGACGTCCAGGCCTTTTGTCAGGCTTTAGCTAGGATCAAGCCTGTGTTTAAAGCTGTTGCTCCGCCATGGAGTTTAAACTTAGTTCTTAACGTTTTACAGGGTGTTCCGTTTGAACCCCTTCATTCCATTGATATAAAATTGTTATCTTGGAAAGTTCTGTTTTTAATGGCTATTTCCTCGGCTCGAAGAGTCTCTGAGTTATCAGCTTTACATTGTGATTCTCCTTATCTGATTTTTCACTCAGACAAGGTAGTTCTGCGTACTAAACCTGGGTTCTTACCTAAGGTAGTCACTAACAGGAATATCAATCAAGAGATTGTTGTTCCATCCTTGTGTCCAAATCCTTCTTCAAAGAAGGAACGTCTTCTACACAATCTGGATGTAGTTCGTGCCCTCAAGTTCTACTTGCAGGCAACTAAAGATTTTCGCCAAACTTCTTCCCTGTTTGTCGTTTATTCTGGACAGAGGAGAGGTCAAAAAGCTTCTGCTACCTCTCTCTCTTTTTGGCTTCGTAGCATAATACGTTTAGCCTATGAGACTGCTGGACAGCAGCCTCCTGAAAGAATTACAGCTCACTCCACTAGAGCTGTGGCTTCCACTTGGGCCTTTAAGAATGAGGCCTCTGTTGAACAGATTTGCAAGGCTGCAACTTGGTCTTCGCTTCATACTTTTTCCAAATTTTACAAATTTGACACTTTTGCTTCTTCGGAGGCTATTTTTGGGAGAAAGGTTCTTCAGGCAGTGGTTCCTTCTGTATAATGAGCCTGCCTATCCCTCCCGTCATCCGTGTACTTTTGCTTTGGTATTGGTATCCCAGAAGTAATGATGACCCGTGGACTGATCACACATAACAGAAGAAAACATAATTTATGCTTACCTGATAAATTCCTTTCTTCTGTTGTGTGATCAGTCCACGGCCCGCCCTGTTTTAAGGCAGGTAAATATCTTTTAAATTATACTCCAGTCACCACTTCACCCTTGGTTACTCCTTTCTCGTTGATTCTTGGTCGAATGACTGGGACTGACGTAGAGGGGAGGAGCTATATGCAGCTCTGCTGGGTGAATCCTCTTGCATTTCCTGTTGGGGAGGAGTTATATCCCAGAAGTAATGATGACCCGTGGACTGATCACACAACAGAAGAAAGGAATTTATCAGGTAAGCATAAATTATGTTTTTCCCTCAAAAAAAAAAAAAAAAGTAAAAAATGAAAAAAAATTTTTTACACAGCTTTGTAAAAATGTAAAAGTTCATAAAATATAGCGTATACAGCATCCTGATAGTAAATTTTATACTTGTGAATCTAAATCCTATAGTACTATAGGATTGATTTTATTAATTTCCAATTACTTGTTTACATTGGAAGTTAAATCAGAGATGAATGATAATATTTCGGTCAATGCTATTATCTCAATAGAGATTACATTTTTTTCTTCCCTAAACATTAAATAATGTACATTTTGGAAGATGGCTAATACAGAAATGGAGAGATTGTTAAGTTTAATGGTTCCTATAGAAATAAAAAGTAAATATTCTGGGAAGCTGCTAAGGCCTATCTTAGGGGTGAAATGAAAGCTTATTTGGTTAAATGGAAAACGAAATCTAAAGCCTGTGAGTTAACTGGAAAACCAGGTAAAGAAGTCTATATACTGAATCCAGTTAAGGGACACTCAAGTCAAAATAAACTTTTATGATTAAGAAAGAGTATGCAGTTTTAAGACACCTTTCCAATTTACTTCCATTATCAAATTTTGCACAATCTTTTTAAATCCACACTTTCTGGGAAACAAGATCCTACTGAGCATGTGTACAAGCTCACAGGGTATATGTATACTAGTCTGTGATTGGCTGATGTCTATCACATGATACAGGGGGCTGGAAAATGGGAGAAAAAATAAATTTACCAGAAAAAAATCTACTGCATATTTAAAATTCAAAGTAGGTGATGTTGCATTATCTTTTTATTATGCACTTGTTAATTATGCGACTCTACTGCATTTAGTGGTCCTTTAAATATTTTTGGGATAAACATATGGTTGCAAGAGAAAGGGATATTGAGGTCACCATGGTAAATCGGCTAAATATCTAGCTAAACTGACCAAAATTAGGAAAAATAATACCATTGAGGCCATTTTAGAGAAAAACAAAAGATGGATATACTTAGACCAAAGATATAACAAAATGTGTTATAATTAGGTTTCCCCCTTTTTATTTTGTTTATAATGGGGGAAAAACAATTTGGTATTGAAATTTTGAGGCAAAGGTTCATAACCTTCTGAATAATTCTTTCTTGCATCTAAGTACAGATGTTGTTCTAAATAAAAATGCTGTTGATTGCAGAATGTACTAATTCATTGTTAACACGTTACTTGCCCTGCGTGGTGAACTGATTTTTATTGTATATCTCGCTTATTTAAAGGTATACTAAACCCACATTTTTTTCCTTTCATGATTCAAATAGAGCATGCAATTTCTTTTTAAAGACACGATAAGTCCACGGATTTCATCCTTACTTGTGGGATATTCACCTCCTGGTCAGCAGGAGGAGGCAAAGATCAACACAGCAGAGCTGTTAAATAGCTCCACCCTTCCCTCCCACCCCAGTCATTCTCTTTGCCTACGTTAGTGATAGGAAGAGGAAAGGTGAGGTGTTAGATTAGATTCTTCAATCAAGAGTTTATTATTTTTAAAGTAGTGCCAGAGAGTGCTGCTTTGTTCTAGGGTGTAGCCGTAGTCCATATCAGTCTCTACAGTAGAGCTTTTGGTGGCTTTAAAGCAATGGAAACTTGTGGGACATAATTCTCACTGCGCCTCCCATGTAATTGTTTGCTGCCCTTACCAAGAAAATCTGAGGGATATTTGCTCAGGACTTTCTTTCTAATTTACAGGTCCATGTGAGGGAGAGGACCTCGCAAACCTGGGAACTGCTTTACTGTCCGGCAGGAAACAATGAGGTAAGTTCTAACTTTATTCTGGGGGTGACGGAGACTCAGAAGCTAGTTGGGCATGTCATTTTTATTATTCCTCATTGGATTTAGCCTTATTATCAGAGGCTTACAGGTAGATTACCTCAGTTTTAGGGAACACTTGGGGACAGTTAAAACGCAGGCACTGGGGCTGTATGGGACATAGGCTTTCAGTGTGACAAGTATTGCATCACTAAAGTGTTTAAATTATTTTTTACAGCGGCTTACTTGTATATTACTAGCCGACCGAGAGTTTTCATTCTCTAGAGCAAATTAGCTGAGAAAGCTAAAGTCTCTTTGTGGGTCAATTTTATTATCTGTTTGGAGCAGGTTTTTATTCCCAGCGGCTTACTATTATATTAGCCGGCCGGGAGTTTTTTTGGCCTTGTTTTATTACTTTGCACTGTTTGGGGCAGGTTCTTTCTCCCAGGGCTTTATTTTTGTAAATTCTGGAGATGTTTGTTTATATCGCCAGGATGGCAGACTGACATACACTGCGTAGGAGGAGGTTAGCCGACTGGGAACGATACGCCCACGATAGGTGGAGCTAGGCTATGTGATTTACGCGCCTTTTTACATAGCCCTAATTCCGTTGAATCGGAATCTTCTCTGCTGCTGTGTGTCACGTAGCAGAGAGACTGCTTTTTTTTGTGTTTAAAGTTTGTGATGCCTTCGATCATGTTAGGCTCTCAATCCAGTCGCAAGTCACCTCAGCAAGACTTAGCTGAGGTCTGGTGATCAACTCAATTTTCACATTAAGTCTTGTAAAAACAAGGCAACAAAGTTTATTCTAAGACTCTGTTACACCAAAATGTTTAGAAATGGTGCATTAAGTTGGTATAAGGACCTCCCAGGAATGTTAATTACCATATCTTTTTAATATTTAAAAGATATTCAATTTAAAGGGGCACCTCAGCAAAATATCTGAGGTGTAACTACTACAATATTTGCCTGCTAATCATTACTGCACACAAAAAGAAAGTTAGTTTAAAATTAAAAGAAACAGTAAAGTTTTTTTATTTGTTAATTTTATTAAAAGATTTTCAGTTGCTTATTTGTTTAATTCATCCTTTGCGATTTAAGATGGTACAAGAGCACACAAAAAATCAAGGTTACTTTACAAAAAAAGATTTAAAGAGAGAGTAACATTTTTTTTATGTGTCAATTTTTAGTAAGACTTTTTATTCTAAGGTTTTTACTGTTTAGGAGTCTATTGACTATGGTCAATCTATGCAATTTCTTTTATAATGTCCCACAATTTTATGGCCCACATGCAGTGCCCTGCGCTTCCTCTCATACGCCTCTTGGAGTTTTCTCTGCATTTCATGCATATTACGTTCTTCCCACATGGTGGAAATCATTTCTAGAGGTTTCCGAATGGTTCTTCCCTGTTACCCGAAAGAGGAAGATACTTCAGGATTATCTGGTGAGAGAATTTTCAGACTCGGATGAATAATATTTTATTCTGAGGTTGGTTCTCTTCAGTTTTCTAGCTTGAACATTTCCATTAGTTTCTTGGGAGGTTTTAGCTACTCTGGGAGTCTCCGATGCTAGTGATGTTGGTGCGTCCAGTAGGTTATAAGGAATGGAAGAGACCGCATTTCCTAGATTTGAAAAGATGTTTCCCATGAGCCGACTCAGCTATACCTCTAGAGGATAATTAGTTTTTTTTTCACCGGTTCTATGGCCAAAGATTAGAATGGCAGGTACACCAGGGTTAGCGGTTCAAAAGTTTTCCTCCCAGAGGCGGGTTTCTGCTTTCAAGATTATTTGCAGATCAGACAAAGAGAGAGACGTTCTTACATTATGTAGGAGACCTCTTTGCCCTGGGAGTGAATGTTCCCGTTTCAGTACAGGAGCAGGATTTTTATTCCAATCTGTTCGTAGTTCCCAAAAAGGAGGGAACCTTCAGACCAATTTCAGACTTCAGGAGTCTAAACAAATTCTCAGGGTTCCGTCCTTCAAGATCGAAACCATTCATTCCGTTTTTCCATTGATCCAGGTGGGTCAATTTATGTCAACAGTGGATTAAAGGACGTATAGCTAAATTTCTCCAACATAGGTGTGTCCGGTCCACGGCGTCATCCTTACTTGTGGGATATTCTCTTCCCCAACAGGAAATGGCAAAGAGCCCAGCAAAGCTGGTCATATGATCCCTCCTAGGCTCCGCCTACCCCAGTCATTCTCTTTGCCGTTGCACAGGCAACATCTCCACGGAGATGGCTAAGAGTTTTTTGGTGTTTAAATGTAGTTTTTATTCTTCAATCAAGTGTTTGTTATTTTAAAATAGTGCTGGTATGTACTATTTACTCTGAAACAGAAAAGAGAAGAAGATTTCTGTTTGTGAGAGGAAGATGATTTTAGCAAACGTTACTAAAATCGATTGCTGTTTCCACACAGGACTGTTGAGATGAAGTAACTTCAGTTGGGGGAAGCAGTTGGCAGACTTTTCTGCCTGAGGTATGATGGCCACATTTCTAACACGACTTGGTAATGCTGGAAGGCTGTCATTTTCCCTATGGAGACCGGTAAGCCATTTTCTTAGATTAAGTATAAGAATAAAGGCTTTATAAGGGCTTAAAAAACTGGTAGACATTTTTCTGGGCTAAAACGATTACTTGCTAAGCATATTTGACAGATTATAGCGTTTTATAGTTATTATAATCTTGGGGATTGTTGTTAAAAAACGGCAGGCACTGTATGGACACCTTTTTCAGATGGGGGCCTTCTCTAGTCATAGGCAGAGCCTCATTTTCGCGCCACTAATGCGCAGTTGTTTTTGGAAGGCAAGGCATGCAGATGCATGTGTGAGGAGCTAAGATCCACTGAAAAAGCTTATAGAAGGCGTCATTTGGTATCGTATTCCCCTCTGGGCTTGGTTGGGTCTCAGCAAAGCAGATTCCTGGGACTGTATAGGGGTTAAATGTAAAAACGGCTCCGGTTCCGTTATTTTAAGGGTTAAAGCTTTCAAATTTGGTGTGCAATACTTTTAAGGCTTTAAGACACTGTGGTGAAATTTTGGTGAATTTTGAACAATTGCTTCATATTTTTTCGCATATTCAGTAATAAAGTGTGTTCTGTTTAAAATTTAAAGTGACAGTAACGGTTTTATTTTAAAACGTTTTTTGTGCTTTGTTGACAAGTGTAAGCCTGTTTAACATGTCTGAACCATCAGATAAACGATGTTCTATATGTATAAAAGCCAATGTGTCTCCCCATTTAAATATATGTGATAATTGTGACATGGTGTCCAAACAAAGTAGGGACAATGATGCCACAGATAATAATAGTGCCCAAGATGATTCTTCAGATGAGGGGAGTAAGCATGGTACTGCATCACCCCCTTCTGTGTCTACACCAGTTTTGCCCACACAAGAGGCCCCTAGTACATCTAGTGCGCCAATACTTATTACTATGCAACAATTAACGGCTGTTATGGATAATTCTATTGCAAATATTTTATCTAAAATGCCTACTTATCAAAGAAAGCGCGATTGCTCTGTTTTAAACACTGAAGAGCAAGAGGACGCTGATGATAACGCTTCTGACATACCCTCACACCAATCTGAAGGGGCCAGGAGGGAGGTTTTGTCTGAGGGAGAAATTTCAGATTCAGGAAAAATTTCTCAACAAGCTGAACCTGATGTTGTAACATTTAAATTTAAATTAGAACATCTCCGCGCACTGCTTAAGGAGGTATTATCTACTCTGGATGATTGTGACAATTTGGTCATTCCAGAGAAATTATGTAAGATGGACAAGTTCCTAGAGGTTCCGGTGCCCCCCGATGTTTTTCCTATACCCAAGCGGGTGGCGGACATAGTAAACAAGGAATGGGAAAGGCCCGGCATACCTTTTGTGCCTCCCCCTATATTTAAGAAATTATTTCCTATAGTCGACCCCAGAAAGGACTTATGGCAGACAGTCCCTAAGGTCGAGGGGGCGGTCTCTACTCTAAACAAACGCACTACTATTCCCATAGAAGATAGTTGTGCTTTTAAAGATCCTATGGATAAAAAATTAGAGGGCTTGCTTAAAAAAATGTTTGTTCAGCAAGGTTACCTTCTTCAACCAATTTCATGCATTGTTCCTGTCACTACGGCAGCGTGTTTCTGGTTCGAAGAACTAGAAAAGTCGCTCAATAAAGAATCTTCGTATGAGGAGGTTATGGACAGAGTTCATGCACTTAAATTGGCTAACTCTTTTATTCTAGATGCCGCTTTGCAATTAGCGAGATTAGCGGCGAAAAATTCAGGGTTTGCTATCGTGGCGCGCAGAGCGCTCTGGCTAAAGTCTTGGTCAGCGGATGTGTCTTCCAAGACAAAATTGCTTAACATCCCTTTCAAGGGCAAAACACTGTTTGGTCCTGATTTGAAAGAGATTATTTCAGACATCACCGGAGGAAAGGGCCACGCCCTTCCTCAGGATAGGTCTTTTAAGGCTAGAAATAAGCCTAATTTTCGTCCCTTTCGCAGAAACGGACCAGCCTCTACTTCTACATCCTCTAAGCAAGAGGGTAATACTTCTCAACCCAAACCAGCCTGGAGACCGATGCAAGGCTGGAACAAGGGTAAGCAGGCCAAGAAGCCTGCCACTGCTACCAAAACAGCATGAAGGGATGGCCCCCGATCCGGGACCGGATCTGGTGGGGGGCAGACTTTCTCTCTTTGCTCAGGCCTGGGCAAGAGATGTTCAGGATCCTTGGGCACTAGAAATAGTTTCTCAAGGTTATCTCCTGGAATTCAAGGAACTACCCCCAAGGGGAAGGTTCCACAGGTCTCAATTATCTTCAAACCAAATAAAAAGACAGGCATTCTTACATTGTGTAGAAGACCTGTTAAGGATGGGAGTAATTCATCCAGTTCCAATAAGAGAACAAGGGATGGGGTTTTACTCCAACCTGTTCATAGTTCCCAAAAAAGAGGGAACATTCAGACCAATTCTAGATCTCAAGATCCTAAACAAATTTCTCAGGGTTCCATCGTTCAAAATGGAAACCATTTGAACGATCCTTCCTACCATCCAGGAAGGTCAATTTATGACCACGGTGGATTTAAAGGATGCGTACCTCCATATTCCTATCCACAAGGAACATCATCAGTTCCTAAGGTTCGCTTTTCTGGACAAGCATTACCAGTTTGTGGCACTTCCATTCGGATTAGCCACTGCTCCGAGAATTTTCACAAAGGTACTAGGGTCCCTTCTAGCGGTTCTAAGACCAAGGGGCATTGCAGTAGTACCGTACTTGGACGACATCCTGATTCAAGCGTCGTCTCTGTCAAAAGCAAAGGCTCATACGGACATCGTCCTAGCCTTTCTCAGATCTCACGGATGGAAAGTAAACATAGAAAAAAGTTCTCTTTCCCCGTCAACAAGAGTTCCCTTCTTGGGAACAATAATAGACTCCTTAAAAATGAGGATTTTTCTGACAGAGGTCAGAAAATCAAAACTTCTAAGCTCTTGTCAAGTTCTTCATTCTGTTCTTCGTCCTTCCATAGCGCAGTGCATGGAAGTAATAGGATTGATGGTTGCAGCAATGGACATAGTTCCTTTTGCACGAATTCATCTAAGACCATTACAACTGTGCATGCTCAGACAGTGGAATGGGGATTATACAGACTTGTCTCCGACGATTCAAGTAGATCAAAGGACCAGAGATTCACTCCGTTGGTGGCTAATCCTGGACAACCTGTCACAGGGAATGAGCTTCCGCAGACCAGAGTGGGTCATTGTCACGACCGACGCCAGTCTGGTGGGCTGGGGCGCGGTCTGGGAACCCCTGAAAGCTCAGGGTCTATGGTCTCGGGAAGAATCTCTTCTCCCGATAAACATTCTGGAACTGAGGGCGATATTCAATGCTCTCAAAGCTTGGCCTCATCTAGCAAAGGCCAAATTCATAAGGTTTCAATCAGACAACATGACGACAGTTGCATATATCAACCATCAGGGGGGAACAAGGAGTTCCCTGGCGATGGAGGAAGTGACCAAGATAATTCAATGGGCGGAGGATCACTCCTGCCACTTGTCTGCAATCCACATCCCAGGAGTGGAAAATTGGGAAGCGGATTTTCTGAGTCGTCAGACATTCCATCCGGGGGAGTGGGAACTCCACCCGGAAATCTTTGCCCAAATAACTCAATTATGGGGCACTCCAGACATGGATCTGATGGCGTCTCGTCAGAACTTCAAGGTTCCTTGTTACGGGTCCAGATCCAGGGATCCCAAGGCGACTCTAGTGGATGCACTAGTAGCACCTTGGACCTTCAACCTAGCTTATGTTTTCCCACCGTTTCCTCTCATTCCCAGGCTGGTAGCCAGGATCAACCAGGAGAGGGCTTCGGTGATCTTGATAGCTCCTGCGTGGCCACGCAGGACTTGGTATGCAGACCTGGTGAATATGTCATCGGCTCCACCATGGAAGCTACCTTTGAGACAGGACCTTCTGGTTCAAGGTCCATTCGAACATCCGAATCTGGTTTCTCTCCAACTGACTGCTTGGAGATTGAACGCTTGATTTTATCAAAGCGTGGGTTTTCAGATTCTGTAATTGATACTCTGATTCAGGCTAGAAAGCCTGTGACTAGAAAAATTTACCATAAGATATGGAAAAAATATATCTGTTGGTGTGAATCTAAAGGATTCCCTTGGAACAAGATAAAAATTCCTAGGATTTTATCCTTTCTACAAGAGGGTTTGGAGAAGGGATTATCTGCAAGTTCTCTGAGGGGACAGATTTCTGCGTTATCTGTTTTACTTCACAAAAGGCTGGCAGCTGTGCCAGACGTTCAAGCGTTTGTTCAGGCTCTGGTGAGAATCAAGCCTGTTTACAGACCTTTGACTCCTCCCTGGAGTCTTAATCTAGTTCTTTCAGTTCTTCAAAGGGTTCCGTTTGAACCCTTACATTCCGTAGATATTAAGTTATTATCTTGGAAAGTTTTGTTTTTGGTTGCAATTTCTTCTGCTAGAAGAGTTTCTGAGTTATCTGCGCTGCAGTGTTCTCCGCCCTATCTGGTGTTCCATGCAGATAAGGTGGTTTTGCGTACTAAGCCTGGTTTTCTTCCGAAAGTTGTTTCCAACAAGAATATTAACCAGGAGATAGTTGTACCTTCTTTGTGCCCGAATCCAGTTTCAAAGAAGGAACGTTTGTTACACAATTTGGACGTAGTCCGTGCTCTAAAATTCTATTTAGAGGCCACTAAAGATTTCAGACAAACTTCTTCTTTGTTTGTTGTTTATTCTGGTAAAAGGAGAGGTCAAAAAGCAACTTCTACCTCTCTTTCCTTTTGGCTTAAAAGCATTATCCGTTTGGCTTATGAGACTGCCGGACGGCAGCCTCCTGAAAGAATCACAGCTCACTCCACTAGGGCTGTGGCTTCCACATGGGCCTTCAAGAACGAGGCTTCTGTTGACCAGATTTGTAAGGCAGCGACTTGGTCTTCACTGCACACTTTTGCCAAATTTTACAAATTTGATACTTTTGCTTCTTCAGAGGCTATTTTTGGGAGAAAGGTTTTGCAAGCCGTGGTGCCTTCCATTTAGGTGACCTGATTTGCTCCCTCCCTTCATCCGTGTCCTAAAGCTTTGGTATTGGTTCCCACAAGTAAGGATGACGCCGTGGACCGGACACACCTATGTTGGAGAAAACAGAATTTATGCTTACCTGATAAATTACTTTCTCCAACGGTGTGTCCGGTCCACGGCCCGCCCTGGTTTTTTTAATCAGGTCTGATGAATTATTTTCTCTAACTACAGTCACCATGGTATCATATGGTTTCTCCTATGCATATTTCCTCCTGTACGTCGGTCGAATGACTGGGGTAGGCGGAGCCTAGGAGGGATCATATGACCAGCTTTGCTGGGCTCTTTGCCATTTCCTGTTGGGGAAGAGAATATCCCACAAGTAAGGATGACGCCGTGGACCGGACACACCGTTGGAGAAAGTAATTTATCAGGTAAGCATAAATTCTGTTTTTCCTATCCACAAGGTTCATCGCAAGTTCCTTTGGTTTGCCTTTCTAGGCAAACACTTTCAGTTCGTGGCTCTTACTTTCGGTCTGGCCATTGATCCCAGAATCGTCTCAAGGGTTCTAGGGTCTCTACTGGCGATTCTAAGGCCATGGGGTTTGGGGTGGCGCCTTATCTGGACGATATTCTAGTCCAGGCGCCATCTTTTCAACAAGCAAGATCCCATACTGACATGGTGTTATCTTTCCTGAGAACTCACGGGTGGAAGGTAAATTTGGAAAAGAGTTTTAGTCCCAAATACAAGGTTAACTTTCTTGGGAACCATAATAGATTCCATATCTATGAAGATTTTTCTGACAGAAGTCAGGAAATCAAAGATTATCGATTCTTGTCTAAGTCCTTCAGTTCTCTCCTCGGCCATCAGTGGCCCAGAGCATGGAGGTAATCGGGCTGATGCTGGCGGCTATGCACATCATCCCGTTTATTCGGTTCCACATCAGACCTCTGCAGTTAAGCATGCTCAGGCAATGGAACGGAGACTATGCAGACTTGTCTCCTCAAATAACTCTGAATCAGGAGACAAGGGACTCTTTTCTTTGGTGATTGTCTCTGGGTTCACCTATCCCAGGGAACATGCTTTCGCAGACCATCCTGGGTGATAGTGACAAGAATGTCAGCCTTCTAGGGTGGGAGCTATCGGGGGTTTCCCTAAGGGCTCAGGGAGTGTGGACTCAGGCGGAGTCTGTTCTTCCTATAAACATCCTGGAACTGAGAGCGATCTTCAATGCTCTTCTGGTCTGGCCTCAGTTGGCTTCGGCCCAATTCATCAGATTTCAGACGGACAACATAACAAAAGTAGCATACATCAATCATCAAGGAAGAACGAGGAGTTCCTTAGTGATGACCGAGGTAGCCAAGATAATCCAGTGGGCGGAGGCCCATTCTTGCCATCTGTCAGCAATCCATATCCCAGGGGTGGACAATTGGGAGGCAGATTTTTTGAGCAGACAGACTTTTCATCCGGGAGAGTGGGAACTCCATCCGGAAGTATTCTCCAACCTGATTCTCAAATAGGGTCGGCCGGAGTTGGATCTCATGGTGTCTCACCATAATGCCAAACTTCCAAGATACGGGTCGAGGTCCAGGGATCCCCAGGCAGAACTGATAGATGCTCTGGTGGTTCCTTGGTCCTTCAATCTTGCATACCTATTTCCTCTGTTCGCACTTCTTCCTCGAGTCATTGTTCGAATCAAACAGGAGAGGGCATCAGTGATCCTCATTGCTCCTGCGTGGCCTCACAGGAATTTGGTATGCAGACCTGGTGGAAATGTCATCACTGCCACCTTGGAAACTTCAGTTGAGGACGGACCTTCTCATTCAAGGGCCCTTCCTTCACCCAAATCTAGTTTCTCTGAAGCTGACTGCCTTGTCTATTTTGTTACATAAACGTTTGGCAGACATCCCAGATGTTCAGTCCTTTTGTCAGGCTTTGGTTAGAATCAGGCCTGTGTTTAATCCAATTACTCCTCCATGGAGTCTGAATTTAGTTCTCAAAGTTCTTCAAGGGGTTCCGTTTGAGCCTATGCATTCCATAGATATTAAGTTGTTATCTTGGAAAGTTATATTTCTTGCTGCAATTTCTTCAGCTCGTAGAGTGTGTGAACTTTCGGCATTACAATTCTACTTATCTTATTTTTCATTCGGATAAGGTATTTTTATGTACTAACCTAGGGTTCCTTCCTAAGGTTGTTTCAAACAGGATCATTAATCAGGAAATTGTGTTTCCTTTCCTGTGTCCTTCTCCTCCTTCTCAAAAGGAATGTCTTTTGCACTATTTGGACGCGGTCTGTGCTTTAACATTTTATTTACTAAGGACTTTCGTCAGTCGTCTTTTTTATTTGTCGTTTTCTCTGGGAAATGTAAGGGTCAGAAAGCTACGGCTACCTCTTTCTTTTTGGCTGAAGAGTATCATCCGTTTTGCTTATGAGACTACTGGACAGCAGCCTCCTGAAAGAGTTACGGCTCATTCCACTAGGGCTGTTGCTTCCTCATGGGCATTCAAAAATGTAGCTTCTGTAGAACAGATTTGCAGGCTGCAACTTGGTCCTCTCTTCACACTTTTTTCCTGTAGCAACTTGATAGTACAGCAACAAACCGGAGATTAGTGCTCGTGAAGACAGGGGCTCTGCCAAGGTCCCCCAATATCAATAGTACAAACAGTCTTGTCCACAGCACTATTTACTCAAATTATCTTTATTTTTCTGTTAAGTTACAGACATAAAATAGCGACGTTTCGAGTGTTGCCACTCTTACTCATGCTAGTTACATTGTGTCACTCTACACAAATTTAAAACCCTCAGTTTCACGCCAACCACTCCACTTAGTGGCTCTGCTGCCATCTACTTACCATCAAAGTTATGACACTTTAAAAACATTACAAAATTACAAAAAATGTAACTATGTACTTAAATTTGATTGCCTATATATAGCATGTTCACACTCAATTAGAATTTATGCAGGCCTGATCATATAAAATTCATATAATTGCATTTACAAGATTAGACATTTCATGATTACTAACACATTAATTCAGACTATTAGAATGTAAATTTCATTTAAGCAGTAAATATATTTACAATGTGTTAATAATATAATGTCAGAATAGTTTTTTCAGAATTAATTTTACAATGGAATTTTTACAAAAAAGATTTTTACAGAAAAATTGACCAATCAAAGTCTCTATTGAGCCCATTGGGTTCCATACTCCCTAGTTCAAATATCCAGTACATTTCTTTTTGTTTCAATATTTTTTCTCTATTACTACCATTTCTCTGTGGACCCACACTCTTTTACTTGCCATCTTAATTGGCTTATCTGGTGCCCACATTTTAAGAAATGATGGGACACTGTGGCTTCAAGATTTTTACAACGTATGTTGGAGCGATGCTGGCATATCCTGTCCCTGACCATACGGGTAGTTTCCCCTATATAGATCAGGGAACAGGCACATTTTATGAGATAGATAACATACCTTGACTCACATGTATAGTGTTCTCTTATCTCATATTTCTTCCCATTTCTAGGGTGGAAAAAATATTTGCCTTTAATTATGGAATGACAACTCATACATCCTAGACATGGGAATGACCCTTTACTTTTTTACCTAAGCGTGTCTGTCTTTCCTGTTTCTTAGGCCCTACATCTGTACTAGTGAGTTGATCTCTTAAGTTTTTTACTCTTTTGTAAGCCATTAATGGTAGATTTTTAAAAATCTCCATTTCCTTGTTACACTCTCTTAATATATGCCAGTGTCTCTTCACAATACGTTTAATCTCTTCACTGTTGGGATTAAACTGTGTGACTAGAATCAACTTATCTTCTTGAGCCCTTTCTCTTGTCCTTTGTTCTCTGGTCCTCATACTACTAGTATGTTTATCAATTAGTGTACTTGGATATCCTCTATCTAAGATTTTTTTTCTGCATTTCTTTCATTCTTATTTGCTTAGTCTCAGGGTTTGTTACAATTCTATCCACCCTTAACAGTTGGCTCTTGGGTAAGGAGTTCACTAGCCCTCTTGGATGAAAGCTGTTGTAGCTCAGTAATGTATTTCTGTCCATATCTTTATTATCTTTATATCTATATCTTTATTATACAGATCAAATATTAACTTATTTCCCTCTTTTCATTACTTACTAGTGTCCAAAAAGGTTACTGACTCCTCGCTCCACTCCATTGAAAATTCTAGTCCTTTTACTGCTCCATTAATCTCATTAACAAATTCTATAAGTGACTCAACGCTGCCCCACCATATGCCAAACAAGTTGTCTATGAATCGCCACCAGGTGGCTCCGTATAGTCGGAATTTCTCATTTTCATACACTATTCTTTCTTCTATTTCATTCATAAACAGGTTGGCATATGATGGGGCAACGTTGGTCCCCATAGCTGTCCCTTTCACTTGGAGGATAAGCCTCAATAAATCCTCAATAAATTCAGCTTGTAGGTCTGAACATTTCTTATTCACTTTACACACCTTTTTAACTATACCAATCCCTGTCTCGGGCTTAATAGCCGTGTAGAGGCTTTTTACATCCATGGTATAAAGCAAAAATTTGTCTGATTCTAAGCATAGATCCTTGGCTTTATTCATAAAATCTCCTGTATCCTTCAAATATGATGATATTTGTGTTACCTGTGGCTGTAATACTTTATCTAAAAATATTGAGATATTAGTTAAAGCGGAATTAACACTGGAGACTATGGGCCTCCCAGGTGGTCTAGCTAGATTCTTATGTACCTTGGGTACAGTATAAAAAATTGGGTTCTTAGGCTCTTTATTAAACAAATATTCCCTTAATTTCTTATCTATCACCCTGTTTTCAAAGGCTTTATTTAGTGTTAATTCAATTTCTTTCTGGATTCTATTTACAGGATTGTAATTTAATTTCTGGTATGTTTCCTCATCCATAAGTTGGTTCTCTATTTCGTTAATGTAGTATGTTCTATCTAACACTATGGTAGCTCCGCCCTTATCCGCTTTTTTGATAGTAAGCTCCCTGGATTTACCTTTCAGTTCTTTAATAGCCTCATATTCACCTTTTGTTAAATTAAACCCTGCAGTTTTGTTCTTATGTTGTCTTTTTAAATTTCTCCTTTCATTTTTAGTTTTTAATTCCTCTATATCATTACATACCAACTTTATGAATGTGTTAACACTGTAATTATTGGAAGGTGGATTAAACATGCTTTTATTTCTCCAACATTGGTGTGTCCGGTCCACGGCGTCATCCTTACTTGTGGGATATTCTCTTCCCCAACAGGAAATGGCAAAGAGTCCCAGCAAAGCTGGCCATATAGTCCCTCCTAGGCTCCGCCCACCCCAGTCATTCTCTTTGCCGTTGCACAGGCAACATCTCCACGGAGATGGTTAAGAGTTTTTTGGTGTTTAAATGTAGTTTTTATTCTTCTATCAAGTGTTTGTTATTTTAAAATAGTGCTGGTATGTACTATTTACTCTGAAACAGAAAAGGATGAAGATTTCTGTTTGTGAGAGGAAGATGATTTTAGCAGACAGTAACTAAAATCGATTGCTGTTTCCACATAGGACTGTTGAGATGAAGTAACTTCAGTTGGGGGAAACAGTTAGCAGATTTTTCTGCTTAAGGTATGACTAGCCATATTTCTAACAAGACCATGTAATGCTGGAAGGCTGTCATTTCCCCTCATGGGGACCGGTAAGCCATTTTCTTAGTCAAACAAACAGAATAAAGGGCTTAATATGGGCTAAAAAACTGGTAGACATATTTATGGGCTAAATCGATTGCTTTATTTGGGCATTTTATTCATATTTATGCTGACAATTTGCATTTATAAACTTTGGGAACGTTTATCAAACGGCAGGCACTGTGTTAGACACCTTTTCCAGTCAGGGGGCCTTCCTAGTTATAGACTGAACCTCATTTTCGCACCATTACTGCGCAGTTGTTTTTTGAGAGCAGGGCATGCAGATGCATGTGTGAGGATCTAATAATTGCTGGAAAAGCTTCTAGAAGGCGTCAATTGGTATCGTATTCCCCTCTGGGCTTGGTTGGGTCTCAGCAAAGACTATAGCTGGGACTGTATAGGGGTTAAATTTATAAACGGCTCCGGTTCCGTTATTTTAAGGGTTAAAGCTCTGAAATTTGGTGTGCAATGCTATTAATGCTTTAAGACACTGTGGTGAAATTTTGGTAATTTTTGAACAATTCCTTCATAATTTTTAACATATTCAGTAATAAAGTGTTTTCTGTTTAAAATTTAAAGAGACAGTAACGGTTTTGTTTTAAAACGTTTTTTGTGCTTTGTTGACAAGTTTAAGCCTCTTTAACATGTCTGTACCTTCAGATAAGCTATGTTCTATATGTATGAAAGCCAATGTGTCTCCCCATTTAAATTTATGTGATAATTGTGCCATAGCGTCCAAACAAAGTAAGGACAGTACTGCCACAGATAATGAAATTGCCCAAGATAATTCCTCAGATGAGGGGAGTAAACATGATACTACATCATCTCCTACTGTGTCTACACCAGTTTTGCCCATGCAGGAGGCCCCTAGTACATCTAGTGCGCCAATGCTTATTACCATGCAACAATTAACGGCTGTAATGGATAACTCCATAGCAAATATTTTATCCAAAATGCCTACTTATCAGAGAAAGCGCGATTGCTCTGTTTTAAACACTGAAGAGCAGGAGGGCGCTGATGATAATTGTTCTGTCATACCCTCACACCAATCTGAAGGGGCCATGAGGGAGGTTTTGTCAGATGGAGAAATCTCAGATTCAGGAAAGATTTCTCAACAAGCTGAACCTGATGTTGTGACATTTAAATTTAAATTAGAACATCTCCGCGCACTGCTTAAGGAGGTGTTATCTACTCTGGATGATTGTGACAACTTGGTCATTCCAGAGAAATTATGCAAGATGGACAAGTTCCTAGAGGTTCCGGTGCACCCCGACGCTTTTCGTATACCCAAGCGGGTGGCGGACATAGTAAATAAGGAGTGGGAAAAGCCCGGCATACCTTTTGTTCCCCCCCCTATATTTAAGAAATTATTTCCTATGGTCGACCCCAAAAAGGACTTATGGCAGACAGTCCCTAAGGTCGAGGGGGCAGTTTCTACTCTAAACAAACGCACTACTATTCCTATCGAAGATAGTTGTGCTTTCAAAGATCATATGGATAAAAAATTGGAAGGTTTGCTTAAAAAGATTTTTGTACAGCAAGGTTACCTTCTACAACCAATTTCGTGCATTGTTCCTGTCACTACAGCAGCGTGGTTCTGGTTCGAGGAACTAGAAAAGTCGCTCAGTAGAGAGACTCCATATGAGGAGGTTATGGACAGAGTTCACGCACTTAAATTGGCTAACTCTTTTATTTTAGATGCCGCTTTGCAATTAGCTAGATTAGCGGCGAAAAATTCAGGGTTTGCTATCGTGGCGCGCAGAGCGCTTTGGCTAAAGTCTTGGTCAGCGGATGTGTCATCCAAGACAAAATTGCTTAACATCCCTTTCAAAGGTAAAACTCTATTTGGACCAGAATTGAAAGAGATTATTTCAGACATCACTGGGGGAAAGGGCCACGCCCTTCCACAAGATAGGTCTTTCAAGGCTAAAAATAAGTCTAATTTTCGTCCCTTTCGCAATTTCAGGAACGGACCGGCCTCTAATTCTGCATCCTCTAAGCAAGAGGGTAATGCCTCACAACCCAAACCAGCCTGGAAACTGATGCAAGGCTGGAACAAGGGTAAGCAGGCCAAGAAGCCTGCCGCTGCTAACAAAACAGCATGAAGGAGTAGCCCCCGATCCGGGACCGGATCTAGTGGGGGGCAGACTCTCTCTCTTTGCTCAGGCTTGGGCAAGAGATGTTCAGGATCCCTGGGCGCTAGAAATAGTTTCTCAGGGTTATCTCCTGGAATTCAAGGAACTACCCCCAAGGGGAAGGTTCCACATGTCTCACTTATCCTCAAACCAAATAAAGAGACAGGCATTCTTACTTTGTGTAGAAGACCTGTTAAAGATGGGAGTGATACACCCAGTACCAATAAAGGAACAAGGAATGGGATTTTATTCCAATCTGTTCGTAGTTCCCAAAAAAGAGGGAACTTTCAGACCAATTTTGGATTTGAAGATCCTAAACAAATTTCTCAGGGTACCATCGTTCAAGATGGAAACCATTCGAACGATTCTACCCACTATCCAGGAAAGTCAATTTATGACTACCGTGGATCTAAAGGATGCGTACCTACATATTCCTATCCACAAAGAACATCATCAGTTCCTAAGGTTCGCTTTTCTGGACAAGCATTACCAGTTTGTGGCCCTCCCATTCGGGTTAGCCACTGCTCCAAGGATTTTCACAAAGGTGCTAGGGTCCCTTCTAGCGGTTCTAAGACCGAGGGGCATTGCAGTAGTACCTTACTTGGACGACATTCTAATACAAGCGTCGTCCCTGTCAAAAACAAAGGCTCATACAGACATAGTTCTAGCCTTTCTCAGATCACACGGATGGAAGGTGAACATAGAAAAAAGTTCTCTGTCTCAGTCGACAAGAGTTCCCTTCTTGGGAACAATCATAGATTCCTTAGAAATGAGGATTTTTCTGACAGAGGTCAGAAAATCAAAACTTCTAAGCTCTTGTCAAGTGCTTCATTCTGTTCCTTGTCCTTCCATAGCGCAGTGCATGGAAGTAGTAGGGTTGATGGTTGCAACAATGGACATAGTTCCTTTTGCACGAAGTCATCTAAGACCATTACAACTGTGCATGCTCAAACAGTGGAATGGGGACTATACAGACTTGTCTCCAATGATTCAAGTAGATCAGAAGACCAAAGATTCACTCCGTTGGTGGCTGACCCTGGACCATCTGTCCCAGGGAATGAGCTTCCGCAGACCAGAGTGGGTCATTGTCACGACCGACGCCAGTCTAGTGGGCTGGGGCGCGGTCTGGGAATCCCTAAAAGCTCAGGGTCTATGGTCTCGGGAAGAGTCTCTTCTCCCGATAAACATTCTGGAACTCAGAGCGATATTCAATGCTCTCAGGGCTTGGCCTCAACTAGCAAAGGCCAGATTCATAAGGTTCCAATCAGACAACATGACGACCGTTGCGTATATCAATCATCAGGGGGGAACAAGGAGTTCCCTGGCGATGAAAGAAGTGACCAAGATAATTCAATGGGCGGAGGATCACTCCTGCCACCTGTCTGCGATCCACATCCCAGGTGTGGAAAACTGGGAGGCGGATTTTCTGAGTCGTCAGACATTCCATCCGGGGGAGTGGGAACTCCATCCGGAGATCTTTGCCCAAATAACTCAATTATGGGGCATTCCAGACATGGATCTGATGGCGTCTCGTCAGAACTTCAAGGTTCCTTGCTACGGGTCCAGATCCAGGGATCCCAAGGCGACTCTAGTAGATGCACTAGTAGCACCTTGGACCTTCAACCTAGCTTATGTATTTCCACCGTTTCCTCTCATTCCCAGGCTGGTAGCCAGGATCAATTAGGAGAGGGCCTCGGTGATCTTGATAGCTCCTGCGTGGCCACGCAGGACTTGGTATGCAGACCTGGTGAATATGTCATCGGCTCCACCATGGAAGCTACCTTTGAGACAGGACCTTCTTGTTCAGGGTCCATTCGAACATCCAAATCTGGTCTCCCTCCAGCTGACGGCCTGGAGATTGAACGCTTGATTCTATCGAAGCGTGGGTTTTCAGATTCTGTGATAGATACTCTGGTTCAGGCCAGAAAACCGGTAACTAGAAAGATTTACCATAAAATATGGAAAAAATATATCTGTTGGTGTGAATCCAAAGGATTCCCATGGGATAAGATAAAAATTCCTAAGATTCTCTCCTTTCTACAAGAAGGTTTGGAGAAAGGATTATCTGCAAGTTCTCTAAAGGGACAGATCTCTGCTTTATCTGTCTTACTACACAAAAGACTGGCAGCTGTGCCAGATGTTCAAGCATTTGTTCAGGCTCTGGTTAGGATCAAGCCTGTTTACAGACCTTTGACTCCCCCCTGGAGTCTAAATCTAGTTCTTTCAGTTCTTCAAGGGGTTCCGTTTGAACCTTTACATTCCATAGATATTAAGTTACTATCTTGGAAAGTTTTGTTTTTGGTTGCTATTTCTTCTGCTAGAAGAGTTTCAGAGTTATCTGCTCTGCAGTGTTCTCCGCCCTATCTGGTGTTCCATGCAGATAAGGTGTTTTTGGGTACTAAGCCTGGTTTTCTTCCGAAGGTTGTTTCTAACAAGAATATTAACCAGGAGATAGTTGTACCTTCTTTATGTCCGAATCCAGTTTCAAAGAAGGAACGTTTGTTACACAATTTGGACGTAGTCCGTGCTCTAAAATTCTATTTAGAGGCTACAAAAGATTTCAGACAAACATTTTCTTTGTTTGTTGTCTATTCTGGTAAAAGGAGAGGTCAAAAAGCGACTTCTACCTCTCTTTCCTTTTGGCTTAAAAGCATCATCCGATTGGCTTATGAGACTGCCGGACGGCAGCCTCCTGAAAGAATCACAGCTCACTCCACTAGGGCTGTGGCTTCCACATGGGCCTTCAAGAACGAGGCTTCTGTTGACCAGATATGTAAGGCAGCGACTTGGTCTTCACTGCACACTTTTGCCAAATTTTACAAATTTGATACTTTTGCTTCTTCGGAGGCTTTTTTTGGGAGAAAGGTTTTGCAAGCTGTGGTGCCTTCCGTTTAGGTAACCTGATTTGCTCCCTCCCTTCATCCGTGTCCTAAAGCTTTGGTATTGGTTCCCACAAGTAAGGATGACGCCGTGGACCGGACACACCAATGTTGGAGAAAACAGAATTTATGCTTACCTGATAAATTACTTTCTCCAACGGTGTGTCCGGTCCACGGCCCGCCCTGGTTTTTTAATCAGGTCTGATGAATTATTTTCTCTAACTACAGTCACCACGGTACCATATGGTTTCTCCTATATATATTTCCTCCTGTCCGTCGGTCGAATGACTGGGGTGGGCGCGGAGCCTAGGAGGGACTATATGGCCAGCTTTGCTGGGACTCTTTGCCATTTCCTGTTGGGGAAGAGAATATCCCACAAGTAAGGATGACGCCGTGGACCGGACACACCGTTGGAGAAAGTAATTTATCAGGTAAGC
Organism: Bombina bombina; assembly: GCF_027579735.1. Taxonomy (NCBI): domain Eukaryota; kingdom Metazoa; phylum Chordata; class Amphibia; order Anura; family Bombinatoridae; genus Bombina; species Bombina bombina. Next base: position 562,564,063 of record NC_069504.1, read on the forward strand.
ATAAATTCTGTTTTCTTAAAGACATATCTTTCAATTTCCAATCAGTTTCAACACTCTTTAGTTCCAAATTCTATATGCTTATTCTCATGAAACCACATTTTTAATTTAATATTCCTAAAAAACCTTTGCAGATCTTTATTCAATTTAAAAAAATTAAATAAAAAAAAGTCACACTTTTTTCAAAATTTTATAAATTTGATACTTTTGCCTCGGCCGGGGTTGTTTTTGGGGGAAAGGTTCTTCAAGCAGTGATGCCTTCTGTTTAGGTTCCCTGTCTTGTCCCTCCCTTATCATCCGTGTTTTTTAGCTTTGGTATTGTATCCCACAAGTAAGGATGAAATCCGTGGACTCATCGTGTCTTTAAAAAGAAAAGAAAATGTATGCTTACCTGATAAATTTGTTTCTTTTTAGACACGATAAGTCCACGGCCCACCCTGTTCTTTTAAGATAGGGTGTTATTTTTTGTAAACTTCAGACACCTCTGCACCTTGGCTTTTCCTTTCTCTTCCTAACTTTAGTCGAATGACTGGAGTGGGAGGGAAGGGAGGAGCTATTTAACAGCTCTGCTGTGGTGCTCTTTGCCTCCTCCTGCTGACCAGGAGGTGAATATCCCACAAGTAAGGATGAAATCCGTGGACTCATCATGTCTAAAAAGAAAAAAAAATTATCAGGTAAGCATACATTTTCTTTTTAAGCAACTTTCTAATTTACTCCTATTTTCTTCGTTCTCTTGCTATCTTTATTTGAAAAGGCAGGAATCTAAGCTTAGGGGGTGGCCCATTTTTGGTTTAGCACCTGGGTAGTGTTGGCTGATTGGTGGCTAAGGGCTCGATTTATCAAGCTAGGGCAGAGAGGCATACATATTCACCACTGTCTGCCCCAGCTCACCTATGATGGGCAGCAATTTGCTGCCGGAATTCATCATTGCACAAGAGCGCTATTTTGTGCTCTTGTGCAACACCGCCCTCTGTTCCCGCAAGTCAATCACGCGCGGCCAGTAGCTATTAATCTCCCCAGTCAGACGAGACTGTGGAGATTGAAATTCTCCACCTAAAAGGTGAAGTGGTTAGGGAAGCAGCAGTCTGATGACCGCTGCTTGATAAATACTGACTGCAGGTTCTCTTGTGAGAAAAGCAGTCATAGGGTGGCGAACAGCTCTATAAATCGAGCCTTAAATGTACCCACCAATCAGCAAGCATTATCCAGGATGCTGAACCATTAATTGGCTGGCTCCTAAGTTTTGCTTTTTCAAATAAAGATAGCAAGAGAACGAAGAAAAATGAATAGGAGTAAATTAGAAAGTTGCTTAAAATTGCATGAGGAAACAGTCTGAGACTGAGAAACGCGTCGCAATTTAATATTATTTTATTAAAGTGATTTTAACTTTTACTATAAACACTTGCTGCCTATGAACTGGTTTTTATCTGAGGATATCACTGACCTAAAGACCACTGAGAGGACTATTGCATGCTGTATGCCACGAGCTAAGTCTGTTGGGTGACTGAATTAATCCCAGCTTGTCTCTATAGCATCATTGGGGATGCTTCACCAAATGTGAGTTCAAAATCTTATACTACTATCTGGTGTGAAATCACTCTAGTCATACAATACTAGGCCATATAGGCTTTTTTGTGTTTTCTATTTTACACAGACCCTGAACAACTCGAGAGGCCGGTCTGCTGGGTGACTGTTATAGATCCCAGACTGTGTCATTTGCACCAATTGAGGTGCTCCAATACATGTGAGTTCAACTATATAGTAAAATCTACATAAATTTGGAAACTACAATATTGGGCCATGTGGCGCATCTGTCTCTGTTTGATATTTTAGATTGCTTAATTGGATCCTGGTCTGGACCACTACAGATTGCTGCCTTGGTATTCTACTATCAAGACCTTTATAAAGGACAATATAGTGATCATTGTCACCCATTAACCACTATCTTTGAGTGAGATATAACTATCCTATTAACATTGTGATTATCAAATTGTTTAGGCTAACATCTATTTACTCTGTTCACAACGTATATACTAGTTTTGAGTGAGATACAACTGTCCTATTAACATTGTGATTATCAAATTGTATAGGTTAACATCTATTTACTCTGTCCACAACATATATACTAGTTACTACTGAATCAGTGTATCATCATTTATACTGAAAAGTGCATTTCTATTGGTAACATATAAGCTACCTCATATACTACATATTACCATTTATAGATACTCTCAAGGGCGCCCCCTTTTCTTTTGTTGCTTAAAATTGCATGCTTTATCTGAACCATGAAAGAAAAAAATTGGGTTGTGTATCCCTTAAAGTGATTCCTTTTGTTGGATAAGAAAAGACAAAAAATACATTTCTATTAATCTTATGAAACTGCACTCTTCTTGTGAAGGTTAACCATGAACATAAATTTAAATAAATTAGTCTAAGAAAAATGTATTAATTTTTTAGGAATCAATTGATCTGCCCCCCCCCCTTTGACATGTGGAATTTTTGACCAAGTGACTAAAACGTAAATGCACTTTATTCTTAAGTGTTGTCAAACTTGGAAATGTTGTAAAAGTATTAGCACACATTACACACTCATACACTGAAACACACACTCTCACATAAGGATTCACATATAGACTCTAGCAGACACGCAAAGAAACACACTCAGACACAGACACCCATGAGGTAGACTACAGTTTTGTCAAAAAAGGAGATTTACAAAACAAAATGTGGAGTTCTGATTATCTTTTTGTCAAGGAAGATGCCAACTAAATGATGACAAAAACATGCAGAAAGGAAAAATCCTGAACTGCCTAAACAATAAGTTAAAGGTTAAATGGTGGATTGGTGACTTCCGGAAAGGTCTTAATAGACATACACTCTCAGACACCCACAGAAAATGCACAGACATACACACACCCTCACAGAGACACCCACAGAAAACACACAGACATATACACACTCTCACAGAGACAACCACAGAAAATGCACAGACATACACACACCCTCATAACGACACCCACAGAAAACACACACATACGCACACACCCTCAGAGACATCCACAGAAAACATACATACACACACACACCCTCACAGACATCAACAGAAAACACACAGACATATATACCCACCCTCACAGAAGCATCCAGAGAAAATACACAAAGACATACATACACACACCCTCACAGAGACACCCATAGAAAAAGCACAAATACATACTCACACACCCTCACAGAGAGACCCACAGAAAACAAAAATACATACACACTCATAGAGACATAAACAAAAGCACAAAGACATAAACACAGACACCCACAGAAACACTCACAGGAGGTAAAATTTCTGCACATTGCAACCCCTAAATCACAGTGTGTGACATGCATGTAAAAAAAAATTGCAGAAATTCAGAGATCACTTTTTAAAGAATCATATTTGTAAATGTGCAAACAAAAATTATTCTGTTAATTCAAAATTGTACATTAATGATCTGGGTAGATGGCTAGATAAAGAAAAGTACTTTTGAAAGGTTGGCATATGTTTGTTGTCCCCCCCCCCCCCATTTTCCACAACCAAGAGCACCAATTCAAATATGGTGTACAAATGTTCCTATCTGTCAGCTTGTACAAATGGATTTTAAAAATGCTGTACTCTATATGGTCTTGGTGGAACCATAAGCTGTGGTACTCAGTCTCATACCAATAGATCTGGTTAAATGCAGGATTTAGCCTTGTTTGTATGTATTTCAAAATTAAGTCAGCTGTAGTGTAAACTGAATAGTGTTAAGTTAACCTGTCTCATTTCAAACACTGAGCAATCTTAGTCTGAGAGTATAACATTTTATGCAGATGTAAAAATCTTAGATAAAATGCCTCCTTGCATCTGGAAAGTCCTTGCATAAAGGGGCAGTAAAGTGGAATGTAATTAAAATATATATATTTATAAAAGAAAACTCTTATCTGCCAAAACGGCACCTATCATTTAAGTATTGAGGAGGAAACATTTCTGCATGGCTTTAAAATATAGAATTTCTACAGCATTGTCAATCATAAATACACTGCTGCATATTGCTAAAAAAAAAATTGTTTTTCTCTTGTAAGGTGTATCGAGTCCACGGATTCATCCATTACTTGTGGGATATTCTCCTTCCCAACAGGAAGCTGCAAGAGGCTCACCCACAGCAGAGCTGTCTATATAGCCCCTCCCCTAACTGCCACCTCCAGTCATTCTCTTGCAGCTCTCGACAAGAAAGGAAGCATCAAGAGAGATGTGGTGAATTAGTGTAGTTTATCTTCAATCAAAAGTTTGTTATTTTTAAACGGTACCGGCGTTGTACTGTTTTTACCTCAGGCAGAAATTAGAAGAAGAGTTTTGCCTGAGGTTTTTGATGATCTTAGCAGGTTGTAACTAAGGTCCACTGCTGTTCTCACACATAACTGAAGAGTATGGGAAAACTTCAGCTGGGGCAACGGCCTGCAGAATTAACTGCTCTGAGGTATGTGCAGTATATTTTTTTCTAGAGAGATGATAAGGTCTAGAAAATACTGACAGTACCTGATATATTTAAGGTAAGCCTGATTGCAGTGATTTAACAAACGACCAGCATCATGCTTGCAGTAAAGGGTAATATTCATGTTACTTGCTCTTATGGCTTAGTATGTTAAACGTTTGTATGATTTATAAAGAATGTTTTTTTACTAAGGGTGATAAATCTTTATTTGGGGCCTAGTTTTCCACATGGCTGACTAGATTTCTCCTAGGAGTAGTTATTTATGGCCCTTTCACTTTGAGTGCATGGTGGGAGGGGCCTATTTCCGCGCTCTAATTGCGCAGTAGTTTTTACATTCTGAGACATCCAGCTTCCTTGAAGGAGTCCCCTGACATATTGGACCTCTGTAAAGGGTTTTGTGCCTACAAAAGTCATTTTTGGGGAAGGTAGGAGCCACAGTAGAGCTGTGGCAGTTTGCTTGTGACTGTTATAACGGCTTTACCGTTTTTTTGCTTCGTTTTTGAGCCTGAGGGGTTAATCATCCATTTGCAAGTGGGTGCAATACTATTTTAGTCTATTATACACACTGTAAAAATTTCATAGAGCTAACTGCTTTTTTCCACTGTTTTGCAGTTTTTGTGTTTGTTTTTTTCCCTTAAAGGCACAGTACCGTTTTTTATATTCTGCTTTTTTACATTAATTAAAGTGTTTTCCAAGCTTGCTGGTCTCATTACTAGTCTGTTAAACATGTCTGACATAGAGAAAACTCCTTGTTCATTATGTTTAGAAGCCATTGTGGAACCCCCTCTTAGAATGTGTACCAAATGCACTAATCTTACTATAAGTTATAAAGACCATATTCTGGCTTTAAAAGATTTATCACCAGAGGAAATTGACAAGGGGGAAAGTTATGCCGACTAACTCTCCCCATGTGTCAGAGCCTATAACTCCCGCTCAAGGGATGCCAAGTACATCTAGCGCGCCCATTGCGTATACTTTACAAGACGTGGCGGTAGTTATGAATCATACCCTTACAGAGGTATTGTCCAAACTGCCAGGGTTACAAGGAAAGCGAGACCGCTCTGGGGATAGAACAAATACAGAGCTCTCTGACGCTTTAGTAGCTATGAGAGCTACTATCTGTGGGTGATTTTTCTGACTTAGGGAAGACACTTCAACCTGATTATATGTCTACATTTAAATTTAAGCTTGAACACCTCCGCGTGTTGCTCAGGGAGCTTTTAGCAACTCTGCATGACTGTGACGCCATTGTAGTCCCAGAGAAATTGTGTAAATTGGATAAATACTATGCAGTGCCTGTTTACACTGATGTTTTTCCAATACCTAAGAGGTTTTCAGAAATTATTACTAAGGAATGGGATAGACCAGGTGTACCGTTCTCTCCTGTTTTTGATTTGTTTCTGACGCCGTCGTTCATTTAACCAAGCTAACGGCTAAGAACTCATGTTTTGCTATTCAGGCGCGTAGGGCACTATGGCTTAAATCCTGGTCAGCTGACGTTACTTCAAAGTCTAAGCTTCTCAACATTCCCTTCAAGGGGTAGACCCTATTCGGGCCTGGACTGGAGATCATTTCTGATATTACTGGAGGAAAAGGTCATGCCCTTCCTCAGGATAGGTCCAACAAATTAAGGACCAAACAGACTAATATTCGTGCCTTTCGAAACTTCAGGAGTGGCGCAGCTTCAACTTCCTCTAATACAAAACAGGAGGGAAATTTTGCCCAGTCCAAGCCGGTCTAGAGACCTAACCAGGCCTGGAACAAAGGAAAGCAGGCCAAAAAACCTGCTGCTGCCTCTAAGACAGCATGAAAGATCAGCCCCCGATCCGGAAACGGATCTAGTAGGGGGCAGACTTTCTCTCTTCGTCCAGGCTTGGGCAAAAAGATAAACCCCACTAGTCTATTTCCCATAAACATCTTAGAGTTGAGAGCTATCTTTAATGCCTTGACAGCTTGGCCCCAATTATCTTTATTCCGGTTTATCAGATTCCAATTAGACAATATCAATTCAGTGGCTTACATCAACCACCAGGGAGGAACTCAGAGTTCTTTAGCTATGAAGGAGGTGACTCTCTCATTCTGCAGTGGGCAGAAGCTTACGATGGTCTCCTATCAGCCATCCACATCCCAGGGTTGGACAACTGGGAGGCGGATTTTCTGAGCAGACAGACCTTTCATCCAAGGGAGTGAGCTCTCCATCTGGAGGTGCTCTTAAAGATAGCCCTCAGGTGGGGGGTTCCGGAGTTGGATCATTGGATCTGATGGCGTCTCGTCAGAATGCCAAGCTTCCAAAGTACAGTTCAAAGTCAAGAGATCCTCAGGCCGCTCTGATAGATGCTCTGGCAGTCCCCTGGAACTTCTCTCTGGCATACCTTTTTTCCTCTGTTTGCTCTCCTTCCATGAGTCATTGCTCGTATCAAAAAGCACAGATCTGGTGAAGATGTCATCACTTCCACTTTGGAGGTTACCTTTGAGGAAGGACCTTTTACTTCAGGGTCCATTCCTCCATTCAAATCTAGTTTCTCTGAAGCTGACTGCTTGGAGATTGAAAGCCTGATTTTAGCTAGGCGTGGGTTTTCTGAGGCGGTCATTGATACCATGCTTCAGGCTCGTAAACCTGTTACTCGCAAGATTTACCATAAGGTATGGCGTAAATACCTTTTTTGGTGCGAGTCTAAGGGTTTTTCTTGGAGTCGGGGGAGGATTCCCCGCATTTTGTCTTTTCTTCAGAATGGCCTGGAGAAAGGTTTGTCAGTCAGTACTCTGAAGGGTCCAATATCTGCACTGTCCTTTTGCACAAACGTCTGGCAGATTTGCTTCAATCTTTTGTTCAGGCCTTGGTCAGAATCAGGCCTGTGTTTAAACCTGTTGCTCCTCCTTGGAGCCTTAACCTTGTTCTTAAAGTTTTGCAGCAGGCTCCGTTTTAACCAATGCATTATGTAGATATTAAATTATCATGGAAGCTTTTGTTTCTTCTTGCTATTTCTTCCACTAACAGAGTTTCTGAGCTTTCGGCTCTGCAGTGTGATTCCCCTTACCTTATTTTTCATGCAGATAAGGCGGTGCTTCATAATAAGCTGGGTTTTCTTCCTAAAGTAGTGTCGGATCACAGTATTAATCAGGAAATTGTTGTTCCTTCTTTTTGGCCCAATTCTTCTTCCCAGAAGGAACATCTTTTGCATAACCTGGATGTTGTGCGTGCTCTAAAATTTGACCTTCAAGCAACTTAAGATTTTCGGCAGATTTCTGACCTGTTCGTTGTTTTCTCTGGTAAGCGTAGGGGTCAGAAGGCTACTTCTACTACCCTTTCTCTCTGGTTGAAAGTGTTATACGTTTAGCTGATGAGACAGCTGGACAGCAGCCTCCTGAGAGAATTACGGCTCATTCCACCATGGCTGTCTCCTCTTCCTGGGCTTTCAAAAATGAAGCTTCTGTGGAGCAAATTTGCACGGCAGCAACATGGTCCTCTTTGCATACTTTTTGCAAATTCTAAAAATTTGATACTTTTGCCTCGGCTGAGGCTTCTTTTGGGAGAAAAGTTCTTCAAGCGGAGGTGCCTTCCGTTTAGATCTGCCCGTCTTGTTCTCCCTCCCTTTTCGTTCTGTGTCCTCTAGCTTGGGTATTGGTTCCCACTAGTAATTGGAATGAAGTCGTCTACTCTCCATGCCATAGGAAAGAAAACAAAATTTATGCTTACCTGATAAATTTCTTTCTTTCCGGGCATGGGGAGTCCACTACCCTGCCCTTTATTTGAATTTAATTGGCAGTTTTTTTTATGTAAACCTCAGGCACCTCCTGTATTATCTTCTTTTTCCATTTCCCTTCGGCCGAATGACTGGGGGTTATGGGTAAGAGAAGTGACACTTAACAGCTTTGCTGGGGTGCTCTTTGCCTCCTCCTGCTGGCCAGGAGTTGAATATCCCACTAGTAATTGGAATGAAGTCGTGGACTCTCCATGCCCGGAAAGAAAGAAATTTATCAGGTAAGCATAAATTTTGTTTTTCAATTGCTTTGTGTGTGCATGGAGAGATAAGAAGGCTTTTGTGACTAGAGATGAGGCCTGCTCTTCCTGAACAAATATAGTGTGAACTGATATTTTATCTTTACACTAGAGGCTATTCCAAATTGCAAAATTATTTGAACTAAAAAAAAAACTAGATAACATGTAACTATTATTCATGACAGCACATGCCTATTATTGTATTTGCTGAGCTTTGGTTTCTGTGTTTGTAACAATATACCATTTTACCAGCATATGTTGCATATTTTCTAAATACAATACTCAGAGGTTAAATCTTGCATATGAAAATATATATCAAAATATATTCATGTTTCTATGTTATATACAGTGGCGTCACTAGGGTTGGTGTCACCCGGTGCGGTAAATCATGGTGTCACCCCCCCCCCAGAAAGCAGACACACACAAAAACACAGGCAAACACACATACAAACACTCAGACACGCTTAAAAACATACTCAGATGCACACACAAACACTCGGAAACACACTCAGACACACACACAAAAACACACACACAAAAACACTGAGACACACAAAAACTCAGACACACACATACAAAATATGTAAACTGCACTGCATTAATTAGGAAGCTCATGCCTAAAGCTGCTCCCTGGCTCAGCAGAACATCAAATGAAAGATAAACAGAGCACTCTAAAATAAATCACTGAAGAAAAGGTTTAGGCACGCAAACTATGAAAATTCTGCTCTCTGACTCTGTTCCAAGTCTGTCAGTGCACAGCTCTGGGCCGCATGTCACTGAGCAATGAGCACAGATAGGCAGGCAGGTTTAGGCTAGCAGCGCAACTTTGCAAGCCCCACGGCACACCCACAACATTCATAGTGAAATTGGGCAGGGGAGGAGCAAAGTACAAACAAGCAAAAGCAGCCGGGAAAACTATTTGTTGAAATTGCAGCACTGGCTCAAGGGGCAAAAAAATTGTGTGTCTACAACTTCCCCAGTCCCACTAATGTTCACAAATGCCAGCCTCTAATAAAATAATCTATGCATCTCAACATTGTATTTCTTTGAATTTCAATAAAATGTAAAAAAAAAAAAAAAAAAAAAATTTTTTTTTTTGGTGTCACCCCCTGGAGGGTGTCACCCGGGTGCGGCCCGCCCCCCCCTAGTGACGCCACTGGTTATATAAAAAAGCCTATTACTAATTTCATCTCTCCATTTTTAATCATTGTTCTTTTTGGGTTCATAAGTAGCCTTGTTTGTCACTAGAAGGGAATGCTTATCTTTGGAGTATTGTTTTATCAACTTTCTTGAAATTTTGTTAGTGACATGAAACCTTTTAAAAACTTACTTAAAAGCTCCCAGTTTTTATCACTGTTGATTAGGTTGGACTGGGACACAAACTGAAAAGGGCTTTTAAAGCAGAAGGGCAGACCCCCAGCATATGAGAAAACCCATTACACAAACAGGAGAAAGCAGGAATTTCTAGACTTCAGTTTACATCGGATACTTTGGGGCTTGGTTAGGAGTTTGAAAATCAGCACAATGTTATTGGAAAATCAGCAAAACTATTTATTGTTAAAAAAAAAAACCCATAAAACGCATGTTACATTGTATAGGTTTTAAGGCCCAAGAGTGGCCTTAGTTTGTTTGAGGAGGTGAAAGTTAAAGTTCAAATGAAGTTTATTTTGCAAATATTTTATTCCTAACAGCTAGTTGTGATTAGACAGGATATTGCTTAATAGATTTCTATAAGTTTCCTAATGTGTTATCTATTATAGAAGTGTCTATATCTGTATTCTTATTGTCCAGAGGTCCAAAAGTAGCCTGTACAATTGAAATAACCCCCTTCTATTGTTATCTCTACGTGCCAGCACTATTATATAATTCCATATTATAGACCTGCAATTACTACAAAATTGTTGAGCACTATAGTTCCTGCAGAGCTTTTAATGTGTTATTCACTTCAAGCTAGTATGTCGAGGGTGCTTTTATTCAGTTATGCCTACAGTAAATAATTCTAAGCACAGATTAGATGCTATATTATGGCTTAAAGATGTTTCTAGAAATGATGGCATCCACTGCAGCAACGAGTTATTGCCCTGCTCAGTATCCCCCCCTCCCTTCTTTGGAAATATTGTGGATAGGGGTAACCTAAACCCTCGGCAATCCCAGGCAGAGTTAGGTAGTCTCTGCCCTATCCTAAGCGTTAACTGTTTTGTTTTGCTTGGGATAAAAATAGTTTTCATTTCTACTATTATAGACACAATATAACTTGTTAGATAACTTAAAAATGTTAGGTAAATTGGTAAACTATCATATATATATATATATATATATATATATATATATATATATTTTTTTTTTTTCTCCTGTTAAGTGTAGTCAGTCCACGGGTCATCCATTACTTATGGGATTATATCTCCTCCCTAACAGGAAGTGCAAGAGGATCACCCAAGCAGAGCTGCTATATAGCTCCTCCCCTCTACGTCATACCCAGTCATTCTCTTGCACCTAACTAATAGATAGGACGTGTGAGAGGACTGTGGTTATTAAAATTAGTATTTATTTCTTCAATCAAAAGTTTGTTATTTTAAACAGCACCGGAGTGTGTTGTTTTTTCTCAGGCAGCATTAGAAGAAGAATCTACCTGAGTTTGTGTATGATCTTAGCGGTCGTAACTAAGATCCATTTGCTGTTCTCGGCCATTCTGAGGAGTGAGGTAACTTCAGAACAGGGGACAGCGGGCAGGGTTCACCTGCAAGGAGGTATGTTGCAGTATATTATTTTCTATGGAATGGAATTGACTGAGAAAATACTGCTAATACCGATATAATGTAAGTGCAGCCTTAAATGCAGTAGTAGCGACTGGTATCAGGCTAATATGTATGTATATTTAAACTGAGGTATTTCTGGGGAATAGAATTTCACTAAGAAAATACTGTATACATTTAATTTGTATTGAGCCCCCACTGCAGTGAAAGCGACTAGCAGCAGGCTTATTAATATCATTTCATAATTTTATTTTAAAACGTTTACTGGCAGGTTAATCATTTTTCTCTGAGGTACTTGGTGATAAAACTTTTTGGGCATTACTTTTCCACATGGCTGTCGTTTATTATGAATAAATTCAGTTTACTAAGCTTCCCCACTGTTGTAATATGAGTGGGAGGGGCCTATTTTGGCGCTTTATTGCGCAGTAAAAATTCTGTCACAGTCTTCCTATTTCTTCCTCCATGATCCAGGACGTCTCTACAGAGCCCAGGGGTCTCCAAAACTTGTTTTGAGGGAGGTAATCACTCACAGCAGACCTGTGAGACTGTGCTTTTGACTGTGATAAAACGTTTATATTAATCTGTTATCCGTTTTTTGGGTACTAAAGGGTTAATCATCCATTTGCTGGTGGGTGCAATCCTTTGCTAACTTAATGCATTTACTGTGAAAATTTGGTTGCTATAACTAATTTGGTTCATTGTTATTTCAACTGTGACAGTTTCTTTGTGCTTCTTAAAGGCACAGTAACGTTTTTTATATTGCTTGTAAATTTATTTGAAAAGTATTTTCCAAGCTTGCTAGTTTCATTGCTAGTTTGTTTAAACATGTCTGACACAGAGGAATCTCTTTGTGCAATATGTTTAAAGGCCAATGTGGAGCCCAATAGAAATTTGTGTACTAATTGCATTGATGCTACTTTAAATAAAAGCCAATCTGTACATGTAAAGAAAATTTCACCAGACAACGAGGGGGAAGTTATGCCGGCTAACTCCCCTCACGTGTCAGTACCTTCGTCTCCCGCTCAGGAGGTGCGTGATATTGTGGCGCCAAGTACATCAGGGCGGCCCATACAAATCACTTTGCAAGACATGGCTAATGTTATGACTGAAGTATTATCTAAATTGCCAGAATTTAGGGGTAAACGCGACCACTCTGGGGTGAGAACAGAGTGCGCTGATAATAATAGAACCATGTCTGATACTGCGTCACAATTTGCAGAACATGAGGACGGAGAGCTTCATTCTGTGGGTGACGGATCTGATCCAAGTAAACTGGACTCAGACATTTCAAATTTTAAATTTAAGCTTGAGAACCTCCGTGTATTGCTAGGGGAGGTATTAGCGGCTCTGAATGATTGTAACACGGTTGCAATTCCAGAGAAAATATGTAGGCTGGATAAATATTTTGCGGTACTGACGTGTACTGACGTTTTTCCTATACCTAAAAGGCTTACAGAAATTGTTAACAAGGAGTGGGATAGACCCGGTGTGCCTTTTTCTCCCCCTCCTATATTTAGAAAAATGTTTCCAATAGACTCCACCACACGGGACTTATGGCAGACGGTCCCTAAGGTGGAGGGAGCAGTTTCTACTTTGGCTAAGCGCACCACTATCCCGGTGGAGGATAGCTGTGCTTTTTCAGATCCAATGGATAAAAAGTTAGAGGGTTACCTTAAGAAAATGTTTGTTCAACAAGGTTTTATATTACAACCCCTTGCATGCATTGCGCCTGTTACGGCTGCGGCGGCATTCTGGTTTGAGTCTCTGGAAGAGACCATTAGCTCAGCTACATTGGATGAGATTACAGACAAGCTTAGAGTCCTTAAGCTAGCTAATTCATTTATTTCCGATGCCGTAGTACACTTAACTAAACTTACGGCTAAGAATTCTGGATTCGCCATTCAAGCGCGCAGAGCGCTGTGGCTTAAATCCTGGTCAGCTGATGATACTTCTAAATCTAAATTGCTTAACATTCCTTTCAAAGGGCAGACATTATTCGGGCCCGGTTTGAAGGAAATTATCGCTGACATTACTGGAGGTAAGGGCCATGCCCTGCCTCAAGACAGAGCCGCCAAACCAAGGGCTAGACAGTCTAATTTTCGTGCCTTTCGTAACTTCAAGGCAGGAGCAGCATCAACTTCCTCCGCTCCAAAACAGGAAGGAACTGTTGCTCGCTATAGACAGGGCTGGAAACCTAACCAGTCCTGGAACAAGGGCAAGCAGGCCAGAAAGCCTGCTGCTGCCCCTAAGACAGCATGAAGTGAGGGCCCCTGATCCGGAAACGGATCTAGTGGGGGGCAGACTTTCTCTCTTCGCCCAGGCTTGGGCAAGAGATGTCCAGGATCCCTGGGCGTTAGAGATCATATCTCAGGGATATTTTCTGGACTTCAAAGCTTCTCCCCCAAAAGGGAGATTTCACCTTTCAAGGTTGTCAGCAAACCAGATAAAGAAAGAGGCGTTTCTACGCTGTGTACAAGACCTTTTACTAATGGGAGTGATCCACCCAGTTCCGCGGTCGGAACACGGACAAGGGTTTTACTCAAATCTGTTTGTGGTTCCCAAAAAAGAAGGAACGTTCAGACCAATCTTGGACTTAAAAATCCTAAACAAATTCCTAAGAGTTCCATCGTTCAAAATGGAAACTATTCGGACAATCTTACCTATGATCCAAAAGGGTCAGTACATGACCACAGTGGATTTAAAGGATGCCTACCTTCACATACCGATTCACAAGGATCATTATCGGTACCTAAGGTTTGCCTTTCTAAACAGGCATTACCAGTTTGTAGCTCTTCCCTTCGGGTTAGCCACGGCTCCAAGAATCTTTACTAAGGTTCTGGGCTCTCTTCTGGCGGTACTAAGACCGCAAGGAATTTCGGTAGCTCCATACCTAGACGACATTCTGATACAAGCGTCAAGTTTCCAGACTGCCAAGTCTCACACAGAGTTGGTTCTGGCATTTCTAAGGTCGCATGGTTGGAAGGTGAACGTAGAAAAGAGTTCTCTTTTGCCACTCACAAGAGTTCCCTTCTTGGGGACTCTTATAGATTCTGTAGAAATGAAAATTTACCTGACAGAAGACAGGTTAACAAAACTTCTAAATGCTTGCCGTGTCCTTCATTCCATTCAACACCCGTCAGTGGCTCAATACATGGAGGTAATCGGCTTAATGGTAGCGGCAATGGACATAGTACCTTTTGCTCGCCTACATCTCAGACCACTACAATTGTGCATGCTAAGTCAGTGGAATGGGGATTACTCAGATTTGTCCCCTATGCTGAATCTGGATCAAGAGACCAGAAATTCTCTTCTATGGTGGCTTTCTCGGCCACATCTGTCCAGGGGGATGCCCTTCAGCAGGCCAGATTGGACGATTGTAACAACAGACGCCAGCCTCCTAGGTTGGGGCGCTGTCTGGAATTCCCTGAAGGCTCAGGGATCATGGACTCAGGAGGAGAGTCTCCTTCCAATAAACATTCTGGAATTAAGAGCAGTTCTCAATGCTCTCCTGGCTTGGCCTCAGTTAGCAACTCTGAGGTTCATCAGGTTTCAGTCGGACAACATCACGACTGTGGCTTACATCAACCATCAGGGAGGGACAAGGAGTTCCCTAGCGATGATGGAAGTTTCAAAGATAATTCGCTGGGCAGAGTCTCACTCTTGCCACCTGTCAGCGATCCACATCCCAGGCGTGGAGAACTGGGAGGCGGATTTCCTAAGTCGCCAGACTTTTCACCCGGGGGAGTGGGAACTTCACCCGGAGGTATTTGCCCAACTGCTTCGGCGTTGGGGCAAACCAGATCTGGATCTCATGGCGTCTCGCCAGAACGCCAAGCTTCCTTGTTACAGATCCATGTCCAGGGACCTGGGAGCGGTTCTGACAGATGCTCTGACAGCACCTTGGGTCTTCAACATGGCTTATGTGTTTCCACCATTCTCGATACTTCCTCGACTGATTGCCAGGATCAAACAGGAGAGAGCATCGGTGATTCTAATAGCGCCTGCGTGGCCACGCAGGACCTGGTATGCAGATCTAGTGGACATGTCGTCCGGTCCACCATGGTCTCTGCCTCTGAGACAGGACCTTCTGGTTCAGGGTCCTTTCAAACATCCAAATCTAATTTCTCTGAAGCTGACTGCATGGAAATTGAACGCTTGATTCTATCAAAGCGTGGATTCTCAGAGTCAGTGATTGATACCTTAATACAGGCTAGGAAGCCTGTTACCAGGAAAATTTACCATAAAATATGGCGTAAATACTTGCATTGGTGCGAATCCAAGAGTTACTCATGGAGTAAGGTTAGGATTCCGAGGATATTGTCTTTTCTACAAGAAGGTTTAGAAAAGGGCTTATCTGCTAGTTCGTTAAAGGGACAGATCTCAGCTCTGTCCATCCTTTTACACAAGCGTCTGTCAGAAGTTCCAGACGTTCAGGCTTTTTGTCAGGCTTTGGCCAGGATTAAGCCTGTGTTTAAAACTGTTGCTCCGCCATGGAGCTTAAACTTAGTTCTTAACGTTTTACAGGGTGTTCCGTTTGAACCCCTTCATTCCATTGATATCAAACTGTTATCTTGGAAAGTTCTGTTCTTAATGGCTATTTCCTCGGCTCGAAGAGTCTCTGAGTTATCGGCTTTACATTGTGATTCTCCTTATCTGATTTTTCATTCAGACAAGGTAGTTTTGCGTACTAAACCTGGGTTCTTACCTAAGGTAGTCACTAACAGAAATATCAATCAAGAGATTGTTGTTCCTTCACTGTGCCCTAACCCTTCCTCAAAAAAGGAACGGCTTCTGCACAATCTGGACGTCGTCCGTGCCCTGAAATTTTATTTGCAGGCAACTAAAGATTTTCGTCAAACTTCTTCCCTGTTTGTCGTTTATTCTGGACAAAGGAGAGGTCAAAAGGCTTCGGCTACCTCTCTCTCCTTCTGGCTTCGTAGCATAATACGTTTAGCCTATGAGACTGCTGGACAGCAGCCTCCTGAAAGAATTACAGCTCATTCTACCAGAGCTGTGGCTTCCACTTGGGCCTTTAAAAATTAGGCCTCTGTTGAACAGATTTGCAAGGCTGCAACTTGGTCTTCACTTCACACCTTTTCAAAATTTTACAAATTTGACACTTTTGCTTCTTCGGAGGCTATTTTTGGGAGAAAGGTTCTTCAGGCAGTGGTTCCTTCCGTGTA
Source organism: Bombina bombina (assembly GCF_027579735.1). Lineage (NCBI taxonomy): Eukaryota > Metazoa > Chordata > Amphibia > Anura > Bombinatoridae > Bombina > Bombina bombina. Next base: position 562,580,501 of record NC_069504.1, read on the forward strand.
AAGGTCCTGCCTGTCCCTCCCGTCATCCGTGTACTTTTAGCTTTGGTATTGGTATCCCATAAGTAATGGATGACCCGTGGACTGACTACACTTAACAGGAGAAAACATAATTTATGCTTACCTGATAAATTCCTTTCTCCTGTAGTGTAGTCAGTCCACGGCCCGCCCTGTTTTACGGCAGGTCTAAATTTTAAATTAAACTGCAGTCACCACTGCACCCTATAGTTTCTCCTTTCTCGTTTGGTTTCGGTCGAATGACTGGGTATGACGTAGAGGGGAGGAGCTATATAGCAGCTCTGCTTGGGTGATCCTCTTGCACTTCCTGTTAGGGAGGAGATATAATCCCATAAGTAATGGATGACCCGTGGACTGACTACACTACAGGAGAAAGGAATTTATCAGGTAAGCATAAATTATGTTATTACTAAGTTATATTTTTTCCTTTAACATAGCTAAAATCATCCTCCCCACTTAATTGTACTTATTTTATGCGTTGTTGAGGTCCAAGAGAGGCTTCTGACATCAGGGAGGATGAGTCACATATGATTAAACAACACAATACATTGATATCCTCTGCATTATATATATTAAGCCCCAAGAGTGGTCCTGATGGTATCCCACAAGCCTCACCCCTCATGCATTTTTAATAATTGTGGCCCAAGAGTGGTCATTAATAACTAACGTGGGGTATGCTTATCTTCTAATTTTTTAGCAACCTGTCTGTCTTTTTCCTCAGTTCTGCATATGATCATACTGAGGTTTTTTGCTCAGCACAGTTATTATGTCTAGTATGCTATAAAGATTTAACGGGATGTTTCTGCACTTTTGTATGTGTGTAACTCTTCTGACATTGTGCGGACCCTGTAACTTGTACTGGTGTCCTTTACTGGTGTATAACGTCTGTACTTATTCTGGTTAACCTCAATAAAAAAGATGAAATTAAGAAAAAAAAACATGATGGACTTCCTGAATGGGACCGCTGGATGGAGTAGGTGCCTAGCGTCATAGGCACTTCGCCCTGACACAATCCCGTAATTGAAATCATGCGATATCATGAACGATCGTGTGATTTCAGTTCTTACTTATTTGTTTACATTAGAACTTTGTTCCGATGTAGAGAAAGAAAGAAAGAAAGAAAGAAAGAAGTGCCGACAGGAAACCCCAACATTTTCTTTCATGATTTGGATAGAACATACCATTTTAAATAACTTTCAAATTTACTAATATTACATTTGCTTCATTCCCTTGTTATATTTTGCTGAATGAACAGCATTGCACTAGTGGTAGCTAGATGAAGACGTCTAATCAGCCAATCACAAAAGACAAATGTGTGCAGGCACCAATCAGCAGCTAGCTCCCACTAATGTAAGATATGTGCATATCCTTTTTCAACAAGGGACACCAAGAAAATTAAACACTTTTAAAAATAGAAGTGAATTTAAAAGTGCCTTAAAATGACATGCTCTATCTGAATCATGCAAGTATAATTTTGACTTTCCTATCCCTATAAGCTGTGCCAAAATCAACATTACTATTTGCATGCTGTAAAGGTGTTATTTTCTGTTTGCATTTCTTGTACCGATTCTCCCTCTGATTTTTATGTAGTTCCTTTCATTGCTCTCTTTTTAGGCTATTGAACGGTCCTTTATTATTTAGAAAGAGAACAAAAACTTGGGTTTCATTCTTTTTTAAAAAAAACAAACAAACAAAAAAACTAGAAAAAAAAACTAGATACTAATGACAGTTGTAAAGTGACAAATAATAACACTGCTTTACTTTGAGGAAATTGCAGACTTCTGTCATAATAATAAGCAGTTTTGTGAGGAGCTTACTAACAGGAAAGGAGTTAATTGTAAAATGTCTACTAAATATTAAGTAAAACCTTATGCCTGTAGAGTTATTTCCCAAAACCGTGGGAGAGAAGTCTGTTTCTATAGTTACTCTGTAAATATGGAAGGATAATGTTACACTGGCTTTGCTACTTAGATTTTTTTTTTCCACATAGCATTCCCCAGAAGGTTTCCCAACACCTGTTCCTTTTGGTGCACCAGGTGTATGACATTAAATGAAAATGTACAAATAAAGCTTGTTTTGCAGTGAATGGAGTGCCTGAAATCTGTGCCGTTTCCATTCGCCAAAGAGCTCTATGTTCTTTTGCAGTTCGCTGTCTGGGGGAAAGGAATATACACCTTATTACCACAACTGCTCTTCCTTTCGTTCAGTGTTGGCTCATAATAAACGCAGTGTTTATGAGAACCGTACAATTACTAACTGGTTTAAAAAGACATGAAGAGATGGTTCCAAGCTTTCTTGAGATCAATAATTGAAAAGAAATGAAATTGTGCGGTTTCATTAACAAGAGGATGATAACCAGCTGCTTTCAATACTGTCTAGCAGAAACATGAGTTCTGTTTATTAAATCCATGTCCTTTCTCAGAGGAATATTATGGCTCATTGAAAATGCTTTGTTTTTAGTTTTCACCAAAGCCAGCTGTGATAACTTCTGTTGAAGCTACAATATTTGTTGATCCTCTGTGGGTGAAAATAATACATTAAAAATGAACAGCTTAGATACCAGACAAACCTGTAAGATATTTAACAGTAATATGCTGCTGGTCCCATTTGCACAGGAGTTGCTCTATCGTTGCTCTGTAAGGGGGTGGAAGAGAATACTGGAACAGAGGAAGCTTTGACTGTGACTCCTAGTTTTGTATAACTTTACATTATTAATATACATAATCTCTTTAGTACTTCATATTTAATAGTCAGTTTTTTTAATAAAGTGTATATGTACAGTAAAAGGCAGTCACTTCTGTTTAACGCACATACATCTGTTCAGTTACAGTAGTAATTCTAAAAAGCAGGGCAACCTCCATTCTATTACTATTATAATTTATCTGTAAAATTCTGTAGCGCTGATCTATCTTTGTGTTAGGGAAGTAAAGACTTTTAAGTTAAAACACAACAAATATGTTGGTGTGTTTTTCAGTAGCCACAGGATTTTACACAGGTAAGTGTCTGATCTTAAAGATCTTTAAAGGGATATGAAACTCCAATTTTTTTTGTGATTCAGACAGTGCATAACATTTTTAAAACGTTTCCAATTTACGTTTATTAGCAAATTTGCTTCATTCCCGTGGTATTTTTTTATTGAAGAGATACCTGGAGCACTAAATGGCAGGAGATAGTGCTGCCATCTAGTGCTCTTGCAAATGGATAACATTCCTGCTAAACTGCTGCCATGTAGTGCTCCAGACATGTGCACGCTCCTGAGCTTACGTCCCTGCTTTTTAACAAAAGATAGCAAGAAAAGAAATGTCATAATAGAAGTAAATTAGAAAGCTGTTTAAAATGACATGCTCTATCTGAATCATGAAATAAATACTTTGGGTTTCCACTACATAATTAGAACTATTAGCTATGCTTCCTGAGAGCAGTGGTGGGGATGATGCTTAGGATAAGAATATCTGGTGGTTTAAGCTGGATAACACGTTCAGTTGACCGTTTCTGTATATCATGCATATTCCGTTCATTAACGTTGTTCTCATTTTGGATATTTAAGTTTCTTTTTTTTTTACCAGATAATTGGTGACGTGTTTTTTGCTTACAAGTTGGGTCTGAACCATTGACCCACCCCCAAGGAGTCTCTTTATTATGATTTAGGACACTTAATTATATTTAGAAGGGTTCTGGTTATCTGTCTCATTTCAGTGTATGGTGAGCTATATAAATCTGATCACATTATATATAAAGTAATCTACAGTATATAGATGTATCTTCTGTCATTGAGCACCCTGTTACAGTGTTGCATGTAATGCCTAATATGGTTGGTTGACTCTGTAGAAAACCTAACCCTCTTACAGGGTTACAAATGATTACTTTCTCAACACACAGGTAATTGTTTGATATTGGTGGATGCTCTTCTTTCTGTCTTTGCGATTTATTAGAAATCTGTTATGTGTTTTTATAGTCATATTTCCATTACTGTATCCAGCGATTGTGCATTATGATGAATGAACATTTTGATTTTAGTTTTTACATACATTTTATGTGTTCTGTTTCAAATAACATACCTAATTAGGTCTTTGGAGGATATGTTGGATGACATCCAATATAATAAAAGGCCAAGTGTGTTTGTCCGAAGCTTTCACGCGCAGTAGAGACTGCGCACGAGGACAAACACACCTGGCCTTCCAACTGACCTCCCTGGCGTCGTGGTGGAGTGGGCATGGCCGGGCATGTGCGAAGAGGGCATGGCCGGACGGGTGTAACATGAGCGTGACGTGTGCGGAGCCAGACGCCGGGGCCGAGACAGAGAGCTCTAAAGAGGGGGATAGAGAGCAGAAGAGGGGGGATAGAGAGAGGGAGAGAGAGACGGCAAAAGAGAGAGGGAGAGGGAAAGAGAGACGGCAAAAGAGAGAGGGGGAGAGAGAAAGCAAAAGAGAGAGACCGCAAAAGAGAGAGAGGGGAGAGAGACAGCAAAAGAGAAGGGGGGGGAGAGAGACAGCAAAAGAGAGGGGTGAGAGAGACAGCAAAAGAGAGAGGGGAGAGAGACAGCAAAAGAGAGAGGGGAGAGAGACAGCAAAAGAGAGAGGGGAGAGAGACAGCAAAAGAGAGAGGGGAGAGAGACAGCAAAAGAAAGGGGGAGAGAGACAGCAAAAGAGAGGGAGGAGAGTGCGCAAAAGAGGGGGAGAGGGCAAAAAAAGAGAGGGGGGAGAGAGCGCAAAAGAGAGGGGGGAGAGAGAGCAAAAGAGAGGGGGGAGAGAGCGCAAAAGAGAGGGGGGGAGAGAGCGCAAAAGAGAGGGGGGAGAGAGCGCAAAAGAGAGGGGGGAGAGAGCGCAAAAGAGAGGGGGGAGAGAGCGCAAAAGAGGGGGGGGGAGAGCGCAAAAGAGAGGGGGGAGAGAGCGCAAAAGAGAGGGGGGAGAGAGCGCAAAAGAGAGGGGGAGAGAGCACAAAAGAGAGGGGAGAGAGCACAAAAGAGAGGGGAGAGAGCACAAAAGAGAGAGGGGAGAGCGCAAAAGAGAGGGGGGAGAGAGCGCAACAGAGAGGGGGGGAGAGAGCGCAACAGAGAGGGGGGGAGAGAGCACAAAAGAGAGGGGGGAGAGAGCACAAAAGAGAGGGGGGAGAGAGCACAAAAGAGAGGGGGGGAGAGAGCACAAAAGAGAGGGGGGAGAGAGCACAAAAGAGAGGGGGGAGAGAGCACAAAAGAGAGGGGGGAGAGAGCACAAAAGAGAGGGGGGAGAGAGCACAAAAGAGAGGGGGGAGAGAGCACAAAAGAGAGGGGGGAGAGAGCACAAAAGAGAGGGGGGGAGAGAGCACAAAAGAGAGGGGGGGAGAGAGCACAAAAGAGAGGGGGGAGAGGAGCACAAAAGAGAGGGGGGAGAGAGCACAAAAGAGAGGGGGGAGAGAGAGCAAAAGAGAGGGGGAGAGAGAGCAAAAGAGAGGAGAGAGAGACACCAAACGAGAGGAGAGAGAGCACACGAGAGGGGGGAAGAGAGACAGCAAAAGAGAGGGAGAGAGACGGCAAAAGAGGGGGAGAGAGACGGCAAAAGAGGGGGAGAGAGACGGCAAAAGAGATGGGGGGAGAGAGAGAGAGCAAAAGAGATGGGGAGAGAGAGAGAGCAAAAGAGATGGGGGAGAGAGAGAGCAAAAGAGATGGGGGAGAGAGAGAGAGCAAAAGAGATGGGGGAGAGAGAGAGAGCAAAAGAGATGGGGGAGAGAGAGAGAGCAAAAGAGATGGGGGAGAGAGAGAGAGAGCAAAAGAGATGGGGGAGAGAGAGAGAGAGCAAAAGAGATGGGGGAGAGAGAGAGAGAGCAAAAGAGATGGGGGGGAGAGAGAGAGAGAGCAAAAGAGGGGGGGGAGAGAGAGAGAGAGCAAAAGAGGGGGGGGGGGGAGAGAGAGAGAGAGAGAGAGCAAAAGAGGGGGGGAGAGAGAGAGAGAGCAAAAGAGGGGGGGGAGAGAGAGGAGAGAGAGAGCAAGAGAGAGAGAAAGGGGTGGGACCACTGTACTGCAAAAAATGGCCCGTGTAAACAGGCTTTAGGACTAGTTGTGTTATATTAGATTACTCTTTCTGCATTGATTCTAGTGGTCTGATGACATCTGTTTTTATTCCAGTTCTGAAAACCTTGACAATGAGAAGTTGCACCATGGAGCTTATGGTTTAATTTTGTGTATAGTGGGTTGGCATGTCTAGAGGGGTATTTGAGTATGCTAACACATGCACAATATTTTGGTTGGTAGTTTTTCATGGTAAAAGGATGAGTGTTTTTCAGATATTGTTGGGTGCATATTATTCTTGTGCGTTTTTTCTAAAGAAAGTGAGTGTGCAGTGTTCACATCTATCTACCTGTCATACAAAAAACACAATTGGGCCCTGATCATCTTTTAATTAATTAAATGTAGCATTTTGTTAAAACAATTTAATTCCATAGTGATGAACCGGGATGTGCAATAATACTGCAGAAGACATTTCACATCAAATATTAAATATCCCAGTGCTTTTCAGTGAAACAATGTTAGACAAGTTAATGTATTTAAACACATCTAAATTATTATTGCTATATTTGTAATAATTAAAATCACGTTCAGCAGATAGTGTATCCTATTTCCACTAATCTTTTATAACTTGCAAAAAAAAAAATAATAAAACCTTGACAGTACAATAATTGGACCTGAAGGCTGTTTTTTTACATTGCAATTAAATAGACATGAATAGTCATTTACTTTCAGTAGAAACGAGCTCTTGTAAACATTCCCAGTCCAGTGTGATTAAGGTGACCTCACTTCTCTGGAATGTGTGTCTGGTTTTCTACCAGCAACATGGGCAATATACGTGATTCTGAATGCATTATGAAGCTACTTTATAGTCATAACATATAAATGTTCTTTTTAGGTGACCACCTCCTACAAATGATTAGCACAGAGTATGCTTAATGGTGTAGTCATATGAATCACATGTTTATTTTTTATGTCTACCAGGCTCAAATTGCCTTAAGATGGCACTTATTATGAAACAGATATGGATATGCAAATAGATAAATTAACCCCTGAATGGTGGCTGTATGCTAGGCTGTTAGCGCACCTGTCTCTCCTCTGTTGGCGCAACCATGCTATTTCTGCATGCCTCAGGAGGGAGGTAGTGCAAAAATAGCATAATGAAGGACACCCCAGGCTAGCAATCACAGAGACAGGGTGTCCCTGTGATCCCATGGCTGTCAGTGGAATGCCTCCATTCTTGAGATACAAGCTATGATCAGCGTGTATTTAATGCTGCTGCTTGAAGCCTGCATGTGAGGCCAGCCAGCAGCAGTACAGTAGCTATAAAAAAATGTTACTGTGTATAGAATCACTGTGACAGACAGTCACAGTGATTGTATACTGAAAGTGGAGCCTAGATACTAGCATGCTGCAGTGCATGCTGGTGTCAATCTCAGTGGCCAATCACTGGAGGCCTCAGAATTGAGGAAGTCCAGTGATAAAGAAAGAAGTGGTCCATGGTCATGTGATCACTGTGACAGGCAGTCACAGTAATCACATGTCAAAAATAACAAGCCAATGGCTTATCTTGGCCCCCTCCCCTTCTGTCACAGTGAGCACATACAGTGATAAAAGTGTAAAATTGTATTTAAATGTGTTTTTATATATATTTTATACATTTTATTTTAATAGAGAGTTTTTTGTGTTTTCTACCACTATATTTTATTGTATGCCCTTGGAGATAGATAAAAGGGTTATACATAATGTGTAAAAATACCTATAGATAAATACCCTGGGGTGTCTAAATTCTACAAATATATACTTTTGTGTAGCAGTTTAGAAATGGGTGACCACTATTTAGCTTATAGTCAAAGCATAGCAAATTTTAGCATTAAATCAAAAACGTCTATTTAGTATTTGGCATATATTTGCTATAAATTACTAAAATCAGGACTACATAATTAATCTATTTGTACGTATTTTTATTTAGCTACACTAGTTTTGTAGAAATGGTTATAAAGAAAAAAGCTTTCTCTTGTAAGGTGTATCCAGTCCACGGATCATCCATTACTTGTGGGATATTCTCCTTCCCAACAGGAAGTTGCAAGAGGACACCCACAGCAGAGCTGTCCATATAGCTCCTCCCCTAACTGCCATACCCAGTCATTCTCTTGCAACTCTCGACAAGCATGGAAGTAGTAAGAGAGAAGTGGTGTAACGTAGTTGTGTTTTACTTCAATCAAAAGTTTATTTTAAATGGTACCGGAGTTGTACTATTTTTGTCCCAGGCAGAAAAAGAAGAAGAATCTGCCTGTGATCTCTATGATCTTAGCAGGTTGTAACTAAGATCCATTGCTGTTCTCACACATAACTGAAGAGAGAGGTAACTTCAGCTGGGGAATGGTGTGCAGGTTATCCTGCTATGAGGTATGTGCAGTTAAAAATATTTTCTAGAGATGTAAATGCTAGAAAATGCTGCTGATACCAGAGAAATCTGACGAGGGGGAAGTTATGCCGACTAACTCGCCCCACGTGTCAGACCCTTTGACTCACGCTCAAGGGACTCACGCTCAAGTGGCGCTAAGTACATCTAGGGCGCCCATTGCGTTTACTTTACAAGACATGGCGGCAGTCATGGATAATACACTGTCAGCGGTATTATCCAGACTACCTGGGTTTCGAGGAAAGCGAGATAGCTCTGGAGTTAGAAGAAATACGGAGCATACTGACGCTTTTGTAGCCATGTCTGATACTCCCTCACAATATGCAGAAGCTGAGGAAGGAGAGCTTCTTTCTGTGGGTGATGTTTCTGACTCAGGGAAGAGGATTCAACCTGATTCTGATATGTCAACATTTAAATTTAAGCTTGAACACCTCCGCGTATTGCTCAGAGAGGTTTTAGCTGCTCTGAATGACTGTGATACAATTGTAGTACCAGAAAAATTGTGTAGATTGGACAAATACTATGCAGTGCCGGTGTGCACTGATGTTTTTCCAATACCTAAAAGATTTACAGAAATTATTTCCAAGGAATGGGATAGACCAGGTGTGCCGTTCTCTCCCCCTCCTATTTTTAAGAAAATGTTTCCGATAGATGCCACCACGCGGGACTTATGGCAGACAGTCCCTAAGGTGGAGGGAGCAGTTTCTACCCTTGCTAAGCGTACTACTATCCCTGTCGAGGATAGTTGTGCTTTCTCAGATCCAATGGATAAAAAGTTAGAGGGTTACCTTAAGAAAATGTTTATTCAATAAGGTTTTATTCTACAGCCCCTTGCATGCATTGCCCAGTCACTGCTGCTGCGGCCTTCTGGTTTGAGTCTCTGGAAGAGGCTTTACAGGTAGAGACCCCATTGGATGACATACTTGACAAGCTTAGAGCACTTAAGCTAGCCAATGCATTTGTTTCTGATGCCATTGTTCATTTGACTAAACTAACGGCTAAGAATTCTGGTTTTGCTATTCAAGCGCGCAGGGCGCTATGGCTTAAATCATGGTCAGCTGACGTTACTTCAAAGTCTAAGCTGCTTAACATTCCCTTCAAGGGGCAAACCCTATTCGGGCCTGGTTTAAAGGAGATCATTTCTGGTCATGCCCTTCCTCAGGATAGGTCCAAATCTAGGGCCAAACAAACTAATTTTCGTGCCTTTCGAAACTTCAACGCGAGTGCGGCATCAACTTCCTCTAATGCAAAACAAGAGGGAACTTTTGCCCAGTCCAAGTCGGTCTGGAGACCTAAGCAGACCTGGAACAAGGGTAAGCAGGCCAAAAAGCCTGCTGCTGCCTCTAAGACAGCATGAAGGATCAGCCCCCTATCCGGTAACGGATCTAGAGGGGGCAGACTTTCGCTCTTCGCCCAGGCTTGGGCAAGAGATGTTCAGGACCCCTGGGCGTTGGAAATTGTATCCCAGGGATATCTTCTGGACTTCAGAGCTTCCCCTCCAAAAGGGAGATTTCACCTTTCTCAATTATCTGCAAACCAGATAAAGAGAGAGGCATTCTTACACTGTGTTCAAGATCTCCTAGTTATGGGAGTGATCCATCCAGTTCCAAAGGAGGAACAAGGACAGGGATTTTACTCAAATCTGTTTGTGGTTCCCAAAAAGAGGGAACCTTCAGACCACTTTTAGATCTCAAGATCTTAAACAAATTCCTCAGAGTTCCATCATTCAAGATGGGAGACTATTCGTACCATCCTACCTATGATCCAGGAGGGTCAATACATGACTACAGTGGATTTAAAGGATGCTTATCTTCACATTCCAATACACAAAGATCATCATCGGTTTCTCAGGTTTGCCTTCCTGAACAGGCATTACCAGTTTTGTAGCTCTTCCCTTTGGGTTAAGCTTCAGCCCCAAGAATCTTTACGAAGGTTCTGGGGTCACTTCTGGCGGTCCCTAAGACTGCGGGGCATAGCAGTAGCTCCTTATTTAGACGACATTCTGATACAGGCGTCAAATTTCCAAATTGCCAGAAGTCTCATACGGACATAGTTCTGGCATTTCTGAGGTCGCTATGGGTGGGAAGGTGAACGAAGAAAAGATTTCTCTATCCCCTCTCACAAGAGTTTCCTTTCTGGGAACTCTAATAGATTCTGTAGCAAATGAGGATTTACCTGACAGAGTCCAGGTTATCAAAACTTCTAAATTCCTGCCGGGTTCTTTATTCCCCTTCCTCGCCCTTCGGTGGGCTCAGTGTAATGGAAGTAATCGGCTTAATGGTAGCGGCAGATGGACATAGTGCCGTTTGCACGCTTACTTCTCAGACCGCTGCAAACTATGCATGCTCAGTCAGTGGAATGGGGATTACACAGATTGTCCCCTCTACTAAATCTGGTGCCAGCCTTCTAGGCTGGGGGGCAGTCCTGGGAACTCCCTGAAGGGCTCAGGGGATCGGGGACTCAGGAGGAGACACCTCCTTCCAATAAACATTCTGGAACTAAGATCGATATTTAATGCTCTTCAGGCTTGGCCTCATCTAGCGACAATGAGGTTCATCAGATTTCAGTCGGACAACATCACGACTGTGGCTTAGCATCAACCATCAAAGGGGAACAAGGAGTTCCCTAGAGATGTTAGAAGTCTCAAAGATAATTCGCTGGGCAGAGATTCACTCTTGCCACCTATCGGGCTATCCATATCCCAGGTGTGGAGAACTGGGAGGCGGATTTTCTAAGTCTTCAGACTTTTCATCCAGGGGAGTGGGAACTCCATCCGGAGGTGTTTGCACAATTGATTCATCATTGGGGCAAACCAGAATTGGATCTCTCATGGCGTCTCGCCAGAACGCCAAGCTTCCTTGTTTATGGATCCAGGTCCAGGATCCCAAGGCGACGCTGATAGATGCTCTAGCAGCACCTTGGTCTTTTCAACCTGGCTTATGTGTTTCCACCGTTTCCTCTCGCTCCCTCGTCTGATTGCCAAATCAAGCAGGAGAGAGCATCAGTGTTTTTGATAGCGCCTGCGTGGCCACGCAGGACTTGGTATGCAGATCTGGTGGACATGTCCATCCTTTCCACCATGGACTCTGCCGCTTGAGGCAGGACCTTCTACTTCAGGGTCCTTTCAACCATCCAAATCTAATTTCTCTGAGACTGACTGCCTGGAGATTGAACGCTTCATTTTATCAAAGCGTGGCTTCTCCGAGTCAGGTCATTGATACCTTAATTCAGGCTCGAAAGGCATTTTGTCAGGCTTTAGTTTGGAATCAAGCCTGTGTTTAAAACTGTTGCTCCACCTTGGAGCTTAAATTTGGTTCTTAAAGTTCTTCAGGGGGTTCCGTTTGAACCTCTTCATTCCATAGATATCAAACTTTTATCTTGGAAAGTTTCTATTTTTGGTAGCTATTTCCTCGGCTCGTAGAGTTTCCGAGTTATCGTGCCTTACAATGTGATTCCCTTTATCTGATTTTCCATGCAGATAAAGGTAGTTTTGCGTACCAAACCTGGGTTTTTACCTAAGGTGGTATCTAATAAGAATATCAATCAGGAGAGTTGGTGGTTCCGTCTTTGTGTCCTAATCCTTCCTTCGAAGAAGGGAACGTCTATTGCCACAATCTTGACGTGGTTCGTGCTTTAACGTATTATTTACAAGCTACTAAAGATTTTCGTCAAACATCTGCTTGTTTGTTGTCTACTCTGGACAGAGGAGAGGCCAAAAGGCTTCGGCAACTTCTCTTTCTTTTTGGCTAAGGAGTTAATACGCTTAGCTTATGAGACTGCTGGCCTCAGCCTCCTTTAAAGGATTACAGCTCATTCGACTAGAGCTGTGGCTTCCCACATGGGCTTTAAAATGAGGCTTCTGTGAACAGATTTGCAATGCGGCGACTTGGTCTTCGCTTTCATACCTTTTCAAAATTCTATAAATTTGATACTTTTGCTTCTTCGAGGCTATTTTTTGGGAGAAAGGTTTTACAGGCAGTGGTACCTGCCTTGTCCCTCCCATTCATCTGTGTACTTTAGCTTTAGGTATTGGTATCCCACAAGTAATGGATGATCCGTGGACTGGATACACCTTACAAGAGAAAACATAATTTATGCTACCTGATAAATTTTATTTCTCTTGTGTGTATCCAGTCTACGGCCCGCCCTGTCATTTTAAGGCAGTGTATTTTTTAACTTTAAACTACCGGGTCATCCACTGCACCCTATGGTTTCTCCTTTCTCTTGCTTGTCCTTCGGTCGAATGACTGGATATGGCAGTTAGGGGAAGAGCTATATGGACAGTAGGGGAGGAGCTAATATGGACAGCTCTGCTGTGGGTGTCCTCTTGCAACTTCCTGTTGGGAAGGAGAATATCCCACAAGTAACTGGATGATCCGTGGACTGGATACACCACAAGAGAAATAAAATTTATCAGGTAAGCATAAATTATGTTTTTCCCCCCATTTTTTCACCATTTAATAAGTATTAACTTCAAAGGACTGTTTTGTCTGTTTTAAAAAGGTGTATAATATGTAATGGTTGCACTTAAAGCAAGAGAGCGGGGCAATTAAGGTAAAACCAGTAGTGAGACAAAAACGCCAAAATATAGCTTGTCATTTAAGCATGGAAACTGGGGAAAAACTTTGGTTCTATGGGGTTAAGCTAATATCTGTTCGGCTTTAGCAATTATTGTAAAATCTGTCGTCCTTGGGGAGGGGAAATATATATATATATATATATATATATATATATATATATATATATAACTTCAAACATATTCTATCAGGCACATGGAAAAAACAGCAACTAAAAATATCAAGAAATATATATATACAGTACATGAATACGTCACAACTGCATTATGTTTATGCATAATGCATACTCAAGCATTAGTTGCTCAATAGTTATGATGGACAATTCCCACTGCATTGGTGGACAAGGACACATATATAGGAAAGCTAGATTTATTTTGTACAGGTATTTTTCATTTTTAGTTTTTTTTTTAATTAAAATTTAGAAATGAAGCTTACTAAATGTGTTAAGACTTAGACAGAGGCTTTTTCATTTACAGTACGGTTTCACACATGTCAGATTTTTTCTTTAAAGTTTCATATTTATCAATCCCATAAAATGTCTAAATCTTATATTTATACGCATTATAGTACTATTAAAATGTTGTCTTGTCCCAGTGCTTCTACCATGTAGTGAAAAACATGTTATTTAATGTTCTTAAAACAACAATACTTTATCATTTTTAGATTATAGACTACTGAGGAAAAAGTTTTAGGCTGGTGTGAAAAAATAGTGTAAGCAAGAATGGTTTAAAAAATAGAAATGTTAGTTTGCATTTTGTTAACTGATAAAAAATAAAGTGAGTGAAACAGAAGAAAAAACCTGTGCCTTTAGAACAGCATCAATTCTTCTAGGAACACTGGTGCGAAGTCAGGGATTTTATAGGCATAAAAATTCTGATTTACTTCTGTTGAAAAATTTGTTTAGTTAATTTGGTATTCTTTGTTACCTAGGTAGATAGCATACATGTGCATCGGACACTGCTGTCATCTAGTGCTCATATAAATCTACAACACTGTTAAAAGTATTCTTGCAAACTCCTGCCATATAGTGCACCAGACACATGCATGCTCCTGAGCCTACCTACCTACCGTTCAACAAACAATATCAACAGATTAAAGTAAATTTGATAATAGAAGTAAATTAAGTTGTTTATGAAAGAAACATTTTGTTTCATGTCCCTTTTTTAATATTTTTAAAACAAATATCTTACCAAGATAGGTGCAGTGTGGAATATGCATAAGTAGCTTACTATAGAAAATTGGGAATTAAAGATCCTAATGTTCAAAAGTATAATGCATTTACCTTAAATATGAATAATCAAGTCGAATTTGTACTACAAAAGGAAAAGAGAGAAAATTGCTGGCAATGCATTTTATTACATTTTCAAACCCTTTTTCACTCTGTTCTTTCTAGATCGAACCAAATGCCGAGGTGAACTGCTGTCAGGAAAGGGCGACCAAAACAGGACTGGAGTGCGATAAACTGTCCCTGGAAGAAGACAGGTCTTTTTTATTCTGTGTTTATTCTTGATGCTTCTAAAACATACTGCTAGATCCAAATATATTTTCAGCCTTAAACTTTGAGTGTATAATCAGTAGATGTGCACTACAAGCAGTTGAAATAGCTGTACAGCATAGGCAGTATTAAAGAGTGAACAATGCAGTTTTACTGCATGAGGATAGGAAGTTAGAAATTATTTATAAAGTTTCAGAAGCACAGACCTTATAAACCGCATTAAAAAAAATTATATGTGATGTGTAATGTTTCTGCTACTGTAATGAAAATGTCACTTTGTCTGAAGCAGGTAAAATGTTTGTGTAGCACAAAGCTAGATATTGTTTAATTATGTTGTTCTTTTTGTAGAACAAAGATCTGAAGAGCAGAATAGCGGCATCTGAAAATTCACTTAGATCTAATAAAGAAGGGCTTGTTGTTCAGATGGAAGCAAGAATAACAGAGTTGGAAGAACGCCTGGAAAATGAAGAAGGTAGAGTATGTTTATGATGACTGTAAAGACGACGTTGTGTGTTTTAATTTGCTTGAGAGATCTTGTTAACCCCTGAAATACAAGATAGGTTTGTATAAATCTAAAGTTTAAAGGGCTATGGAGAAACTTTTGTGCAGTCTTGCAGTAAATAGTAATGGGTAAGTTCCTAACACATGGGGCCACAGATCAATATTTTAGAAGGGCTACAGTCAAATTTATAGTTATGAAAAACGCATAATGTGTCAATTTTAGCTCTGCTTTTTTTCTGTTGTCAAAAAAACCAAAAAAAAAACCCATTGTCAGGGGGTCACCAGTTGGCCATCCCTAAATTTAACATATTAGACGAGTGTAGAAATGTCCTGAATGTATTGTTTTCTGTAATTATATAATAGCAAAAGCACAGCAAAGGCTTGCTTATTCGGAGGGTTAATACTAGTAGACAAGGCCAGACACTTCCATTGCCTCTGCTTAGGGCACTTAAAAACAGATATGTTGCAGGGTTAGTATTGCCTGCATTCTAGTTAAATTACATGTGTCAAAATAAATAAGGTAAATGTATTGTAATAT
Source organism: Bombina bombina (assembly GCF_027579735.1). Taxonomy (NCBI): domain Eukaryota; kingdom Metazoa; phylum Chordata; class Amphibia; order Anura; family Bombinatoridae; genus Bombina; species Bombina bombina. The sequence goes on from NC_069504.1 coordinate 562,596,032, forward strand.
ATTTTTAACTACATATAATAAAAAACTTTTTATATTAGAATCTCCAATTTGCTACATGTCCCTTTAACACTTGTTTTTTTATGAAATATTTCAGTTTAGGGTTATAGGTTATACTTTAGGTACTTGTATTGCTGACTTACCAGCTATAGACCTACATATCACAGAGCATAAGACCTGAAAATGTTACAAGAATCTGCAGCATTTGTTTTTTCCTCCAGAATCATGCCATGCCAACCTCACAGCTGTTTTTATTATACCCATAAAGGAATATCCCTTTAAATTGTTTTGCTCTTTTTGGAAAATTGGGCATATTAGTGCTTAATTTAACGCTACATCTTCTTGCCAATACTTTTTTATTACAATACAGTTATGGAAGTTCTACCCGTCAGCCAGTTACAGTCACACTATTGTAGTAAACCTAAGTCCTGCTTGTTTTAATCTTAATTAATTTTTAACCTACAGCAATCGCTTAGTTTGCGTTGTGTTTGAGCAAGCCCTGGGGAAGAGTGTATTTGTCTTCAGATGGAGTGTATAGGTTTGTTTGGATCTCTTGTGTACCTAAACAAATAGTCATTGGAGCAGATGTTGTCAGGAAGGGGATTGGGAATTAAATCTTTCACTTAAATACAAATCAGAAGGAATTGAATTAAACATAAGACATCTCATGCTCTCAAATCTACCTTTTCTTTGTGTTGCAAACCTCCCTTTGAGTGCTGCCCATTTTGTGAGGCTATGGAGCGCAGACCTAGTTTCCCAATTGGGTTTGTTTTCCTGTGCTTGAAAGAAAATATTATACAAGATTGTCCTTTTGCCTTAATTTTTGTCCTTTAATTGAATGGTGCAGGTAAGAGGGACACACCTTAAGATTTTTAAATAAAATGTTTAGTTTATGCATAATGAAACCTCTTTGCAGTCTTTTTTTCATACATTTTTCTTCTTTTATGTGTAATTAAGCTTTGAAAAAATAACAATTTCTAACTCTATCCTTGACATATACCCAACTGACTTCTCAAGGCTATAACTCTGCTACATATCTGTCCCTAATTGGCTTTTACTGATAACAATGGCAAAACAATTCAATTTGACTAATTTTATAGCACTGGCTAGCTTTGTTGTCTGTGGACTAAAAACCCAGATTGGCTCCTCTAAATAAAACAAATGTTGGTGGAGTTTGGCTATTAAAAATAATTGCAGTAAAAGGGATATTAGTTTGTTTTAAAAACCTTAAGACTTTACTGTTGTGTTATCTATAGAATAACATTTCAGCAATGCCTTGTAATTACAGGGTGCTTAAATGTTCCTTGAAGGGGACCCTGAATTATTTAGAAGTGTAGTATGCTTAGCAATTAATACTAAGGCCAAAGGATATGCTTTAGAGACTTACAATTTTTGGGCTTACCTGAAATGTGTCAGTTTGAGAATTACCACTTTTAGCTTATTTACTTCAGATTTTGTGGTAATTTAAAGAGACAATGTACTGTAAAATGTTATCCCCTTTAAAGAGACATAAAACCCCAAACGTTTATTTCATGATTCAAATAGAACATACAATTTTAAACAGCTTTCCCAATGTACTTTTATTATTAAGTTTTCTTGTTATACTTTGTTGTAAAAGCATGAAGGTTAGTTCAGGTGTGTGTCTTCAGCACTATAGATCAGCACTTTTGCAACAATGTTATACATTAGCAAGAGCACTAGATGGCAACACTTCCCTGTCAGGTAGTGCACCAGGACATGTGCACGCTACCTATCTAGATATAGCTTTCAACAAAGAATAACATGAGTGAAGCACAATTGATAAGCCTATGAGCCCAGCTGTTTGTAGATCGTCTTCATAAAATCCGGACTACAACAGTGCAACTCTCAGCAGGGCCCTCTACCCATTTGATCCCCTATAAATGTTATCTGTATACCGCCCATGTTTATAGTTCTGCCGAATCTTTTGGCACTCTACAAATACCTGATAATAATAATTTTTTTTAATTGTATTCTCTATCTGAATCATGAGTTTTTTGGGTGGTTTCATGTCACTTTAATGTGTGATACCATTTTAACATGCTGGAATGTATTATATTGTTTACAAATACCTCATTTACCTTTTTATTTTGTCATTTAACCCTTTCCTGCCCAGGGTTAAAGTGTCTACATCGGAACAACTGTTCCGATGTAGACAAAATTGAAATCACACGATTGTGAGATTTCAATTATTGAATCGGGTCTGGGGGACGTCCCTATAACCCTAGGGAACACCCTCCAGACGCGATCAAATCCAGGAAGCGCAGTAGGGCTTCAGGACAGCCGTTGGCTATGACGTTCCCCGTCATAATGGCTCTAAAGCCCAGTGTAATTATGACGGAATAGTAATGGCATAACGGCGTTAAAAGGATAAAATAGCTGCTTTTGCTTGATGAAATGATGCAGTGTTGACTGTAGAAAAGATATGTTAACAAGAGTTAGTAACAGAAGTCAACATGTCATGGAAGGCTAGGAAAGAAAGACCTGACCATTTGAAAAGGTGTTATCATACCACCTTGAATGCAATGGACTTTTGTCAGCTGTTTGCGCTGAGTACATTGTCCCTGTAAGTGAAAGAAGCATCTGTCCATGTCAAATTGCTTTTAAATGATTTGTCTATGCGAATTATATGTTGTAAGTCTCTAGCAATTTTTATTGGGCCTCCAGATATTGATTTCCAAATATATTAACGAGTTGTGAGGTTCGGTATTGTCAGATTTAGTTAAAAACTGCTTTCTAATGGACGGACCATAGTGTTTTCAACAAGCTTGTTCTTCTTCATTCTGTTGAAATGTTTTGACTTTTGTTATATTCTTTAACCCCTTAATGACCAGCACCATACCCTGTACGCTCAAAATTGTGAGGTTGCGCTATTTCTGCATGCCCCACGAGTGGGGCACTGCATAAATAGATTTGCAGACTTACCGATGCAGAGAGGGCATCGGACAGCGTTGGGTGGAAGGATAATGAGGGAGGCGGGTGGGTGGCCCATCACTGTAGGAGGCGGGAGGAGGGCAGGAGCAGGACCGCTATGTCATTCTACAGGGAAACCAAAAAAACAAACTGCATCATTTAGGGGGAGGAGGGAGGTAGGGGCAATAAGGGATCCTATGTGGGATCCGTTGCCATAAAGGGATCTGGAGGGGGAGGGTGGTAGGGTATTGAGGGGGAGGGCAGCTACAGTACAGAAAAAAAGGTTATTTTAATTTTGTAAAAGAAACTTTGCCTAATTTGCAGCAAACTGGGTACTGGCAGACAGCTGCTAGTACCTAAGATGGCGGCAAATAGGTAGAGGGGGGAGGGTTTAGAGAGCTGTTTGGGTGGGGGGAATCAGAGAGGTCGGGGACTAAGGGAGATCCAACACTGCAGAATATTTATATAAAAAAAAATTATAACAAAAAAAAACGTATTTTAGTATTTGCAGACTTTCTGCCAGTACTTAAGATGGTGGGTGACAATTGTGAGGTGGAGGAGGAAAGATGAGACTGTTTGAGAGGGGTCATGGGAGGGAATAGGGCGTGGGATATGTCAGGTGGGAGGCTGATCTCTACACTACACTAAAGCTAAAATTATCCCTACAAACTACCTAATTAACTCCTTCACTGATGGGCATAATACAAGTGTGGTGCGCAGCGGCCTTCAAGTTCTTATTACCAAAAAGCAATGCCAAAGCCATATATGTCTGCTATTTCTGAACAAAGGGGATCCCAGAGAAGCATTTACAACCTTTTGTGCCATAATTGCACAAACGGTTGTAAAATAATTATAATAATATCGTGAGAATTTTTTTTTTTTTTAAATTTGATCGCATTTGGGGGTGAAGTGGTGGCATGAAATATACCAAAATGGGCCTAGATCAATACTTTGGGTTGTCTACTAAAAATAAAATATAGTTTTGATAGGTAAATATATATAAAAAAAAGACTCCATTTCTGTTTAAATGTAGTGATGGAAAAAATGCTAAAAAATGCTTCATCAAGTAGTATGGTTTTCATTTTATTTCCCAGGGATAGGTCAAGTCTCCAACTCAACAATCGCACGACTGGAGAGAAAAGTGAAAGAGTTACTGATGCAAGTTGATGATGAGCATCTCACATTGACGGACCAAAAAGATCAGGTACTGAAAGTATTAGAATTTTTTTTTTTTTGTTATTTGTTTTGTAACCCCTTTCCTACATTTTATTTTTGCTCTTTGGTACTGAAAAATATTATATTTGCAGTAAGTTTTGCAGAGAACTGCATGTGTTTGTGAGGAGAACTGTGTAGACACTGAGTGAGTGTGATGTGTGATAAAATCATCCAGTGCACAGTGCTAGTCAAATGTTTGCACTACAGCATATTTGTCTCTTTAGAAACTCCTATTGACATACGGAAGAGCAAACTGGTACACTTATACTCCTATAGGGGCATTCAAAGTGTGTTTTATTCTGTTAGACATATTATTCTCATCTTTCTATTGCTGATATATGGCATCTGGGCTCATTTATAAATCTTTATGCTGACATTTGTAACGCAACTTGCAGTTAACAATTTTTATGCATTTTCATAGCAATGCTGTAGCTGTCAATACCATGCTTTTTTCTATGTGGAAGAATACAAAACTGGTCCCCATAAAAATCCAAAATACTGACAAAAAGTCCTGCTGTGTATTATTTTCTTTCTTAAAACGGGAAGAGCCCGGAGGGGCAAAGACAACCCCAGCTAAAGGCATTAAATACCTCCCCCACTTACCTCATCCCCAGTCATTCTTTGCCTTTCGTCACAGGAGGTTGGCATAGCGAAGTGTCAGGAGTTTGAGAGAGTCTCTTATGGAGGGTAGTACTCTTCGAAATGGGACTGGAGTTTTAAGTAATCCTGTCAGCCTCTCAGTGAGAGCATTGGATGAAGGTTAGAGTCCAGAGATGCAGGGAGAGTCTTTCTGCAAAACCATTCCAACTCAGATTAACAGCTCCTTGGCAATCAGCGTTGACGAGTTTCGCTGCCTGCCTTTATTCACTCAAGTCCATGTCAGAAGCGAGGCTATCATCTGTCACACTTGAAGGTCCGTGTTCCTGTTCCACGGCGTATTGTTTAATTTTACCTCATTATGAGAATGTGATGTTAAACGAGAAGGTAGGGTCCCAGTGGGACTCCTTTTATCTTAAAATAGGAATCATGGTTTAATATCTCCTGAGTGGGGTTATTGAACACGGGAACTTTAATCATGTTTGTTTATTGTGGTTCTATCTGCTGATGTGTAGTAATACTTTAGGCTCATGACTTTTCGGAACATTTCGGCCTTATCAATTGGCGCGATCTTTAGATTTGCATGCTCTTTTTCTGACTTGCACGGTGCACCTCGTGACTGGTTGCGGTTATGTTGTTTTTCACTTCCGTATACTGACTGTGTGGCGACAGAGTCTGTTCGTTGGTGTCTGGTTCACAGGAGGTGTTGAGTGCCCCAGCCATTGGGGGTGTACAGAAGGTGGCCTGGAGGATTCTGATTTTTTTAGACACGGATGTCTCCGATAACGGGAGAATGCATCTTGTGATGAATATGAAATGGCCCGGGTTTATCCATGCCCATCAGTTATGTTCTAATTGCCGTTCCAGAGTACTCCTCTTCTCCCGATTCAGAGTCCTCAGAGTGCATTGAGCCATCTGCCCCCGTGGTATTCTAGGTCCTGTGAGGCTTGAGTCCCAGAAAATTTCCTTTGCTACGCAGGGAAGGTGTCCCTAAGGCCTTACTCCTTTTCCGGAAGGTGGCTTGTTTTCTCCAGAGGTTACGGCACAGTTCCGCATGGCCATATATATGGTCTGGCTTCATTTGTATCTCCCAAGTGAAATATTTTTTAGATACTATCAGTGTTCTAACAACCAGGGCCGGTCAGGCGTGGATCGGCCCGATCCAGTTCGATGTCCTGGGGAAGCATGGGCCTCTGAGGCTTCAGGGGCCCAACCTTGGGGGCCGGAGTATGTTTGTCGTTCCAGTGAAGGATAATTTATGCCTTCCGTTATAGGTTGGCACGTCTTCGTGTCCTACTAAGGGCATGTTTTGGCATTGCTAGAGGATCCCAGTCGTAGTGGGGTCGAGGATCAGAGGGCTTAGATGCCGGGATAGCAAACTGGGGTTAGACGCTTGGGGATGAAGTAATCTCCTTGACATCTCCGTTTTTTTTCTTTCTTTTAGGTATCAGTTCCAGTTTCTGAGCTTGGGTGAAAGGGGCCTCTTGATTGGCTGGTTGGTGTACCTTTTTTCCTTGGGTGTTCACCCGAGGGTGCTGCCTTACTTTTATTTTTGATCCGGATAGGATGTATTTGATTTGTTTGTATAAGCTCACGTCTGATATAACTTCCGTTTTGGGAACGTTATTTCTCTGGAACTGATACTTGAGATTTTGTGGGTCGCATCGGCACTTTCCTCGGAAGTTGTGTACTTTGTTTAAGACTGAGGTTTTGGTTCATATTATTGAACCTTCGGGGTCAATTTTTATTGGACCTTAGACAGTTCTGGGAGTGTTCCTGTGCCAGGCAGTTGCTGGTCGGGCCACACTCTAGGAATAAATTCTCTGGTTTTATGACACCACACATGTCACCCTTGTGGGGCCGATTATCCTGTCGGATTCTAAAAAATGTATTTCTCTTGTTAAGTGTTATCCAGTCACGGATCATCCATTACTTGTGGGATATTCTCCTTCCCAACAGGAAGTTGCAAGAGGATCACCCACAGCAGAGCTGCTATATAGCTCCTCCCCTCACTGCCATATCCAGTCATTCTCTTGCAACTCTCAACAAAGATGGACGTAGTAAGAGGAGAGTGGTGTATTATAGTTAGTTTTTTAACTTCAATCAAAAGTTTGTTATTTTTAAATGGTACCAGAGTGTACTGTTTCATCTCAGGCAGCATTAGAAGAAGAATCTGCCTGTGATTTCTATGATCTTAGCAGAAGTAACTAAGATCCATTGCTGTTCTCACATATTCTGAGGAGTGAGGTAACTTCAGAGAGGGAATGGCGTGCAGGTTTTCCTGCAATAAGGTATGTGCAGTTAATATTTTTCTAGGGATGGAATTTGCTAGAAAATGCTGCTGATACCGGATTAATGTAAGTAAATCCTTAAATGCAGTGATAGCGACTGGTATCAGGCTTATTAATAGAGATACATACTCTTATAAAAGTGTAATATAAAACGTTTGCTGGCATGTTTAAATCGTTTTTTATATATGTTTGGTGACAAAACTTATTGGGGCCTAGTTTTTTTCCACATGGCTGGTAATGGATTTTTGCCTAGAAACAGTTCCTGAGGCTTTCCACTGTTGCAATATGAGTGGGAAGGGCCTATTTTAATGCTTTTCTGTGCAGATAAAAATACTGACAGAGACATTCAGCTTCTTCCTGCATGATCCAGGACATCTCTGAAGGGCTCAAAAGGCTTCAAAGTCGTGTTTTAGGAGGGTAACAATCACAGTAGACTGTGTTTAAAAAAACGTTTTTGTCATTTATTATTCTGTTTTTGTTATTAAGGGGTTAATCATCCATTTGCAAGTGGGTGCAATGCTCTGCTGACTTGTTACATACACTAAAAATTTTGTTAGTGTAACTGCCTTTTTCACTGTTATTTCAAATTTTGTCAAAATTTGTTTCTTTTAAAGGCACAGTAACGTTTTTTATATTGCTTGTTAACTTGCTTTAAAGTGTTTTCCCAAGCTTGCTAGTCTCATTGCTAGTCTGTACAAACATGTCTGAAACAGAGGATACTTGTTCATTATGTTTAAAAGCCATGGTGGAGCCCCATAGGAGAATGTGTACTAAATGTATTGATTTCACCTTAAACAGTAAAGATCAGTCTTTATCTATAAAAGAATTGTCACCAGAGGGGTCTGTCGAGGGGAAGTTATGCCGACTAACTCTCCCCACGTGTCGGACCCTTCGCCTCCCGCTCAAGGACGCACGCTAATATGGCGCCAAGTACATCAGGGACGCCCATAGCGATTACTTTGCAGGACATGGCTGAAATCATGAATAATACCCTGTCAGAGGTATTATCCAGATTGCCTGAATTGAGAGGCAAGCGCGATAGCTCTGGGGTTAGACGAGATACAGAGCGCGTAGATGCTGTAAGAGCCATGGTCTGATACTGCGTCACAATATGCAGAACCTGAGGACGGAGAGCTTCAGTCTGGTGGGTGACGTCTCTGAATTGGGGAGACCTGATTCAGAGATTTCTAATTTTAAATTTAAGCTTGAGAACCTCCGTGTATTGCTTGGGGAGGTATTAGCTGCTCTGAATGACTGTGACACAATTGCAGTGCCAGAGAAATTGTGTAGGCTGGATAAATACTAAGCAGTGCCGGGTGAGTACTGATGTTTTTCCAATACCTAAAAGGCTTACAGTAATTATTAGTAAGGAGTGGGATAGGCCCGGTGTGCCCTTTTCCCCACCTCCTATATTTAGAAAAATGTTTCCAATAGATGCCACTACACGGGACTTATGGCAGACTGTCCCAAAGGTGGAGGGAGCAGTTTCTACTTTAGCAAAGCGTACCACTATCCCGGTTGAGGACAGTTGTGCTTTTTTCAGATCCAATGGATAAAAAAATTAGAGGGTTACCTTAAGAAAATGTTTATTCAACAAGGTTTTATTTTACAGCCCCTTGCATGCATTGCGCCTGTCACTGCTGCGGCGGCATTCTGGTTTGAGGCCCTGGAAGAGGCCATCCATACAGGTCCATTGACTGAAATTGTTGACAAGCTTAGAACTCTTAAGCTAGCCAACTCATTTGTTTCTGATGCCATTGTTCATTTGACTAAACTAACGGCTAAGAATTCCGGATTCGCCATCCAGGCGCGTAGGGCGCTATGGCTCAATTCCTGGTCAGCTTATGATTCAAAGTCTAAATTACTCAACATTCCTTTCAAGGGCAGACCTTATTCGGGCCTGGTTTGAAAGAAATTATTGCTGACATTACTGGAGGTAAGGTCATACTCTTCCTCAGGACAGGGCCAAATCAAAGGCCAAACAGTCTTAATTTTCGTGCCTTTCGAAATTTCAAGGCAGGTGCAGCATCAACTTCCTCTGCTTCAAAACAAGAGGGGACCCTTTTGCTCAATCCCAGCAGGCCTGGAAACCTAACCAGTCCTGGAACAAGGGCAAGCAGGCCAGAAAGCCTGCTGCTGCCCTCTAAGACAGCATGAAGGAGCGGCCCCCTATCCGACAACGGATCTAGTAGGGTGGCAGACTCTCTCTCTTCGCCCAGGCGTGGGCAAGAGATGTTCAGGATCCCTGGGCGTTGGAGATCATATCTCAGGGATATCTTCTGGACTTCAAAGCTTCTCCTCCACAAGGGAGATTTCACCTTTCAAGATTATCTGCAAACCAGATAAAGAAAGAGGCATTCCTCAGTTGCGTACAGGATCTCCTTGTAATGGGAGTGATCCATCCAGTTCCGCGTACGGAACAAGGACAGGGGTTTTATTCAAATCTGTTTGTGGTTCCCAAAAAAGAGGGAACCTTCAGACCAATTTTGGATTTAAAGATCCTAAACAAATTCCTCAGAGTTCCGTCATTCAAGATGGAAACTATTCGAACCATTTTACCCATGATCCAAGAGGGTCAGTACATGACCACAGTGGACTTAAAGGATGCCTACCTTCACATTCCGATTCACAAGAATCATCAGTTCCTGAGGTTTGCCTTTCTAGACAGGCATTACCAATTTGTAGCTCTTTCATTCGGGTTGGCTACAGCCCCAAGAATTTTTTCAAAGTTTCTGGGCTCACTTCTGGCGGTCCTAAGACCGCGAGGCATAGCGGTGGCTCCTTACCTGGACGATATCCTGATACAGGCGTCAAGCTTTCAAATTGCCAAATCTCATACAGAGATAGTTTCTGGCATTCCTGAGGGTCGCATGGGTGGAAAGTGAACAAAGAAAAGAGTTCTCTATCTCCTCTCACAAGGGTTTCCTTCCTAGCGACTCTAATAGATTCTGTAGAAATGAAAATTTACCTGACGGAGTCCAGGTTATCAAAACTTCTAAATGCTTGCCTTGTTCTTCACTCCATTCCTCGCCCCTAGGTGGCTCAGTGCATGGAAGTAATCGGCTTAATGGTAGCGGCGATGGACATAGTGCCATTCGCGCGCTTGCATCTCAGACCGCTGCAATTATGCATGCGCAGATCAGTGGAATGGGGATTACACAGATTTGTCCCCTCTACTAAATCTGGATCAGGAAACCAGAGATTCTCTTCTCTGGTGGTTATCTCGGGCCCATCTGTCCAAGGGGTATGACCTTTCGCAGACCAGATTGGACAATTGTAACAACAGATGCCAGCCTTCTAGGTTGGGGTGCAGTCTGGAACTCCCTGAAGGCTCAGGGTTCATGGACTCAGGAGGAGAAACTCCTCCCAATAAATATTCTGGAGTTAAGAGCAATATTCAATGCTCTTCTGGCTTGGCCTCAGCTAGCAACACTGAGGTTCATCAGATTTCAGTCGGACAACATCACGACTGTGGCTTACATCAACCATCAAGGGGGAACCAGAAGTCTCCAAGATAATTCGCTGGGCAGAGACTCACTCTTGCCACCTGTCAGCGATCCATATCCCAGGTGTAGAGAACTGGAAGGCGGATTTTCTAAGTCGTCAGACTTTTCATCCGGGGGAATGGGAACTCCATCCGGAGGTGTTTGCTCAATTGGTTCTCCGTTGGGGCAAACCAGAATTGGATCTCATGGCGTCTCGCCAGAACGCCAAGCTTCCTTGTTACGGATCCAGGTCCAGGGACCCAGACGTGGCACTGATAGATGCTCTAGCAGCGCCTTGGTTCTTCAACCTGGCTTATGTGTTTCCACCGTTTCCTCTGCTCCCTCGTCTGATTGCCAAAATCAAACAGGAAAGAGCATCGGTTATAATGATAGCGCCTGCGTGGCCACGCAGGACCTGGTATGCAGACCTAGTGGACATGTCATCCTTTCCACCATGGACTCTGCCTCTGAGACAAGACCTTCTAATACAAGGTCCTTTCAATCATCCGAATCTACTTTCTCTGAGACTGACTGCTTGGAGATTGAACGCTTGATCCTATCAAAGCGTGGCTTCTCCGAGTCAGTAGTTGATACCTTAATACAGGCACGAAAGCCTGTCACCAGGAAAATTTACCACAAGATATGGCGTAAATATCTTCATTGGTGTGAATCCAAGAATTACTCATGGAGTAGGGTTAGGATTCCTAGGATATTGTCCTTCCTCCAAGAGGGTTTGGACAAAGGATTATCAGCTAGTTCTTTAAAGGGACAGAATTCTGCTCTGTCTATTCTTTTACACAAGCGTCTGGCAGAAGTTCCCGATGTTCAGGCATTTTGTCAGGCTTAGTTAATTAAGCCTGTGTTTAAACCTATTGCTCCTCCATGGAGCTTAAACTTGGTTCTAAAGTTCTTCAAGGGGTTCCGTTTGAACCCTTTCATTCTATTGATATCAAAACTTCTTTCATGGAAAGTTCTTTTTTTCTGATGGCTATTTCCCTCGGGCTCGAAGAGTCTCGGAGTTATCTGCCTTACATTGTGATTCTCCTTATCTGATCTTTCATTCAGATAAAGTTGTTCTGCGTACAAAACCTGGGTTTTTACCTAAGGTGGTTTCTAACAAGAATATCAGTCAAGAGATTGTTGTTCCATCATTATGTCCTAATCCTTCTTCAAAGAAGGAACGTCTTTTGCGTAATCTAGACGTAGTCCGTGCCTTGAAGTTTTGCTTACAGGCTACTAAAGATTTTCGCCAAACATCTAACCTGTTTGTTGTTTACCTCTGGACAGAGGAGAGGTCAGAAGGGCCTCAGCAACCTCTTTCTTTTTGGCTTCGGAATATAATCCGTTTAGCCTATGAGACTGCTGGACAGCAGCCTCCTGAAAGGATTACAGCTCATTCTACTAGAGCTGTGGCTTCCACCTGGGCCTTTAAAAATGAGGCCTCTGTTGAACAGATTTGAAAGGCTGCAACTTGGTCTTCCCTTCATACTTTTTCCAAATTTTCCAAATTTGATACTTTTGCTTCTTCGGAGGCTGTTTTTGGGAGAAAGGTTCTACAGGCAGTGGTTCCTTCCGTTTAAGTTCCTGCCTTGTCCCTCCCATCATCCGTGTACTTTAGCTTTGGTATTGGTATCCCACAAGTAATGGATGATCCGTGGACTGGATACACTTAACAAGAGAAAACATAATTTTATGCTTACCTGATAAATGTATTTCTCTTGTAGTGTATCCAGTCCACGGCCCGCCCTGTCCTTTTCAGGCAGGTCTAAATTTTAATTAAACTACAGTCACCACTGCACCCTATGGTTTCTCCTTTCTCGGCTTGTTTCTGTCGAATGACTGGATATGGCAGTGAGGGGAGGGGCTATATAGCAGCTCTGCTGTGGGTGATCCTCTTGCAACTTCCTGTTGGGAAGGAGAATATCCCACAAGTAATGGATGATCCGTGGACTGGATACACTACAAGAGAAATAAATTTATCAGGTAAGCATAAATTATGTTTTTATGGCATAGTGTTATGGACTCCGGGCATTGGATCCTTCTACGACTTATGGGGCCTGGGGCGTAGACCAATGCTTCTGGTAGGAAGGTTGTGAGCTCCGATATAGGTTGGTTCTTTCTGGCATTATTACTTGAGATGCGTGACCGATTTTTTTCAGATGATCATTGTGGTTCCTAGGGTCCCTGGGGACTCGGAGCTGTAGGTTTCCATTCCTTTGGAGTCTGGAGATGTATTTGACTTACGGAGGTCTAGTAACTGGTGGGCTTTTTGCGTCTTCTCTCTGGATGACGACTCTGTGGCCTAGTCACATTCCTTTTTGTGGTGGCGATGTTTCCTTCCCTCCTGTCTTGGGTCATTTGTTTTGGAAGTGTGGGCATGTCCTCCTTCCTTTCTCAGTTCTCTAGTACGTAGCATGCAGGGGCCTCCCTGTCTCTCTACCAGGAGCTGCGAGGCTCCCGTTGTTATCCTGTTTCAAGGATGTCGGGAGACGGATCCTGCAAGGATCTCTGGAGACTGTGATCTTCTCAAGATAAGAACTGCCCCTTGTCATACCATGGTCTTTAGACTCTCAGATGCTAGCCGTCAATCTTATTGCAGATTTAGCCCTTTGTGCTTAAGTGTAGGAGGTCTGGCGTCAGTTACAGTCTTTTCGCCTGTCTGGGGTCAGGAAATTGACCTTTTATCTTCTCCAGTGTGTGGGTCAGGTTGTTAGGCTTGTCTACATGGATTACCTTGCGATCCAGGGGTACTGGTTGCCCATTTCCTAAACCGATTGGGAGTCTTTTTACAGACTCTTGGGTTTGTGGATTTTTCCTGTTCCTTGACATCTCAGGACTTTAGATGGCGGAAGGTACTGTCCGGGGGTGCTCCTAACCATAGGAGGCAACTTCTGGGCTCCTCGGAAACTTTAGATCTTCAGATCAGTTCCGTTTTCGAGGACTCCGGTTTAGGACCATGTCTCTTGCCTGGAACGGGTATTGATTTTCCTGCTTAACCATAGGGTTTGGTTCTCCCGCCTGTCCCTTTTGGAGGGGGCGGGGGTTTCTGACTCTCATGAGAGATTAATATCAGCCTGTAGCTTCAGTTTGAGGTTTTCTGACGGGTCTCTACTTGCCTGCTGGGACATCTGATGCTTCCTGGTAGACTCCAGTTGCTGTACCAACTGGACTGTCAATATTGGGGTTTTGCCTCTAATGGTAGGGTATTTACCGTTGCTTAATTATCTTTTTCTCACCTAGGGTGGGGAAGGGGTTCTTAAGTTTTCTTCTTGATTTGGAGGGACCTCAGTATCTGTGGAGGGCCTGTGGGTCCTTGTTTTTCTCACCTCATAGGGTTTTCCCCTCTCTTGCATTCTCAAGAACTGGCTGTGGCTCAACACACAAGCAAACAGTGTAGTAGCACAGAGCCACAGTTTCAAATCCTCACACAGCTCTTTCGAGCAGAATGCCTCCCAGACTTTTAAGGTTGAATTCTGGTATCAGAATGCTGTGGGTGCTTTCTTCCCTTGAGGAGTGTTCCTCTTATGGAAGACTGCAGTGTAGGGGTCCTTGGACCCGAGCATGAGGTTCCTGTCATGGTTCAGGGTAGCATGCCAATTTTTTAGTAGCGGTCAGAGTTCTACTCTGGGGTTTCGATTCCTCGTAGATCCATCCTTTTTCTGAGACTCCTGTCATTGGTCTTTCACTAGCCTTGGGCTGGGACCGTTATCCTGGAAGGAAGGCCAGGTATTAGTCTGCTTTTGCAGTATGGACCGTTTACTTGTATTGTATCTGTCCTCCCCTTTGATGGGGGGACTCTTAGTGCCCATCTCTATTCTGGTGGTGGCAGCTTCTGCCGGGACGGATTGCTCCTTGGCTTCCGGAATTTTCTGGTCGGGAGCTGTTGAGATTTTTCTTACATCTCAGTGGGATGAGTCCCACGATGACTTAGGACAGCTTTGCTGCCTGTTGATGGGTCATCGCGAGTTTTGCTCACAGGTGGTTCTGTGACCTCTTGGAGAGCTCTTTTTAAGCTGCTAGGATGTTTTTTTTTGGTCCTTGCTTGTCTAGCCTGACAGGTTTTGACTTTTCTAGGTTGCAAGGGAGAACTTGCGGTTTTCTGGAGCGCCATAGTTGGTATGGTGCTGTGTCAGGAATATGTCCGTGGCCTTGCGCTCATCATAGTGACGTTTTCTCCTGACTATGGACTTCTCTTCTAGTCCTTGTCCTCCTAGAGAGTTTGTTTCCCTGGACAGTGGTCCTGTGGCAACCTCGGATTGCTCTGTTTGATTTGGTCCTTGGTTTATCTCATGGGGTCCTCTATTCTTCCTCTCGGTGGTAGATAAGGATTTTTGACCAGTTTGACTTGAGCCGGTGTTGGATGGTCCTTCTGATCTCTTATGGGTTTTTCTACTCTCCCTCTCGGGGGTTGATAGAGGGTTTCTTTTTGGTTTTAGGTCAGAGATTTTTTTTGGGGTCTCTAGCACGGCTTGCAGGTTGTGTAACTGATGAGTGGTTACCTGGGCTTCGTTTTTTTCCCTTGTCGTATGTAGTTTTTTGTAGGGTGTTGAGTAAATTCAGGCTGTGGTGCCTTTTTCGAAGGAGCCGCCTTTTTTTGTACCCACCCTTTGTTTGCATTCAGTGTCCTCTAGCTTGGGTATTGTTTTTCCAAAAGTAATGAATGCAGCTGTGGACTATTCCCGTTTAAGAAGAAAAACATTAATTATGCTTACCTGATAATTTTCTTTTCTTTTGACGGAAAGAGTCCACAGCTCCCACCCGCGTTTTATCTATGGGGCGGCAGTACATTTTTGTTCTTCTGGCACCTTTTTTCACCCTGATATATTTCTCCTACTATTCCTTGTTCCCTTGACAGAATGACTGGGGGATGAGGTAAGTGGGGAAGGTATTTAAGGCCTTTGGCTGGGGTGTCTTTGCCTCCTCCTGGTGGCCAGGTTCTGAATTCCCAAAAGTAATGAATGCAGCTGTGGACTCTTCCCGTCAGAAGAAAATAATTTTTGTCCAGGTAAGCATAATTTATGTTATTGTTATAACCAATGTGCATGTGGCAACACTGAATATGGGAATTTACTTTTCTAACCATCAGTTAAGTTTGCGTTTGAAATCAATGAAGAGACAAGTTGAAGAAGCTGAAGAAGAAATAGACAGACTGGAAGGTGCCAAAAAGAAACTCCAAAGAGATTTAGAAGAGCAAATTGACCAAAATGAACAACTAGAAGGACAGCTGAATGCAGCCAAAAAAGAGCTTAGGTAAGAAAAAGGTGTTGTATTAAAACAATGTATGTATATGTATGTATATATGTGTGTGTCTGTGTATGTGTGTGTATATATATATATATATATATATATATATATGTATGTGTGTGTATATGTGTGTGTATATATATATATATATATATATATATATATATATATATGGGGCGAAACTACAGGGGGTGCAGAGGTTCGCAGTTGCGACTGGGCCCCCAAGAGTGGGGGCCCAGCTTTAAAAAAAAAAAAAAAACGTTGACCTGCCACTGCCTGCACTGATATCATGTGAGTGTGACATGATGCTTCACTAGTGTCTCTGACTACAGGGGTTAGTCTTTCTGTTTTACCCATTGGTGTTTGTGTGTGTGTATGTGACTGTGTGTGTATGTGTATGTTTGTGGAACCAGCAAATTAGACCTTGATACTACAGCTTGGGGGGGCGTGGGGTAAACAGTGTCACTATACAGTACCACTATATACAGTACGGGGGGGGGGGGCTGGACCATGTCACAGACTACTGTGGTCACTTTAAAAAGTACTGGGGCAGGTAGGGTCAGGCCAGCCATCTCACCGGCAGATTACAGACTGTGTCACTGACTCATTATATACAGTACTGGTGGGTTATACAGTGCCACTATATAAAGTAATAGGGGGTCAGACCATCTCACAGACTGTGGGCACAGGTTACCTCCTTTTGCAGAAATGTAATCTGATTCACATTTTCTCCAACATAGGTGTGTCCGGTCCACGGCGTCATCCTTACTTGTGGGATATTCTCTTCCCCAACAGGAAATGGCAAAGAGCCCAGCAAAGCTGGTCACATGATCCCTCCTAGGCTCCGCCTACCCCAGTCATTCTCTTTGCCGTTGTACAGGCAACATCTCCACGGAGATGGCTTAGAGTTTTTTAGTGTTTAACTGTAGTTTTTCATTATTCAATCAAGAGTTTGTTATTTTCAAATAGTGCTGGTACGTACTATTTACTCAGAAACAGAAAAGAGATGAAGAATTCTGTTTGTATGAGGAAAATGATTTTAGCAACCGTAACTAAAATCCATGGCTGTTCCACACAGGACTGTTGAGAGCAATTAACTTCAGTTGGGGGAACAGTTTGCAGTCCCTTGCTGCTTGAGGTATGACACATTCTAACAAGACGATGTAATGCTGGAAGCTGTCATTTTCCCTATGGGATCCGGTAAGCCATGTTTATTACGATTGTAAATAAGGGCTTCACAAGGGCTTATTTAAACTGTAGACTTTTTCTGGGCTAAATCGATTGATTATTAACACATATTTAGCCTTGAGGAATCATTTTATCTGGGTATTTTGATATAATAATATCGGCAGGCACTGTTTTAGACACCTTATTCTTTAGGGGCTTTCCCAAAGCATAGGCAGAGTCTCATTTTCGCGCCGGTGTTGCGCACTTGTTTTTGAGAGGCATGGCATGCAGTCGCATGTGAGAGGAGCTCTGATACTTATAAAAGACTTCTGAAGGCGTCATTTGGTATCGTATTCCCCTTTGGGTTTGGTTGGGTCTCAGCAAAGCAGATACCAGGGACTGTAAAGGGGTTTAAAGCTTAAAACGGCTCCGGTTCCGTTATTTTAAGGGTTAAAGCTTCCAAAATGGGTGTGCAATATTTTCAAGGGTAATAAAGTGTGTTCAGTTTAAAATTTAAAGTGACAGTAACGGTTTTATTTTAAAACGTTTTTTGTACTTTCTGATCAAGTTTATGCCTGTTTAACATGTCTGAACTACCAGATAGACTGTGTTCTGAATGTGGGGAAGCCAGAATTCCTATTCATTTAAATAAATGTGATTTATGTGACAATGATGCCCAAGATGATTCCTCAAGTGAGGGGAGTAAGCATGGTACTGCATCATTCCCTCCTTCGTCTACACGAGTCTTGCCCACTCAGGAGGCCCCTAGTACATCTAGCGCGCCAATACTCCTTACTATGCAACAATTAACGGCTGTAATGGATAATTCTGTCAAAAACATTTTAGCCAAAATGAACCCTTGTCAGCGTAAGCGTGGCTGCTCTGTTTTAGTTACTGAAGAGCATGACGACGCTGATATTAATATCTCTGAAGGGCCCCTAACCCAATCTGAGGGGGCCAGGGAGGTTTTGTCTGAGGGAGAAATTACTGATTTAGGGAACATTTCTCAGCAGGCTGAATCTGATGTGATTACATTTAAATTTAAATTGGAACATCTCCGCATTTTGCTTAAGGAGGTATTATCCACTCTGGATGATTGTGAAAATTTAGTCATCCCAGAGAAACTATGTAAAATGGACAAGTTCCTAGAGGTGCCGAAGCTCCCAGAAGCTTTTCCTATACCCAAGCGGGTGGCGGGCATTGTTAATAAAGAATGGGAAAGGCCCGGTATTCCTTTCGTCCCTCCCCCCATATTTAAAAAATTGTTTCCTATGGTCGACCCCAGAAAGGACTTATGGCAGTCAGTCCCCAAGGTCGAGGGAGCGGTTTCTACTTTAAACAAACGCACCACTATTCCCATAGAGGATAGTTGTGCTTTCAAAGATCCTATGGATAAAAAATTAGAAGGTTTGCTTAAAAAGATGTTTGTTCAGCAGGGTTACCTTCTACAACCCATTTCATGCATTGTCCCTGTCACTACTGCCGCATATTTCTGGTTTGATGAACTGCTTAAGGTGCTCGATAGTGACTCTCCTCCTTATGAGGAGATTATGGACAGAATCAATGCTCTCAAATTGGCTAATTCTTTCACTCTAGACGCCTCTTTGCAATTGGCTAAGTTAGCGGCTAAGAACTCTGGGTTTGCTATTGTGGCGCGCAGAGCGCTTTGGTTGAAATCTTGGTCGGCTGATGCGTCTTCCAAGAACAAGCTACTAAACATTCCTTTCAAGGGGAAAACGTTGTTTGGTCCTGACTTGAAAGAGATTATCTCTGATATCACTGGGGGCAAGGGCCACGCCCTTCCTCAGGATCGGCCTTTCAAGGCAAAAAATAGACCTAATTTTCGTCCCTTTCGTAAAAACGGACCAGCCCAAGGTGCTACGTCCTCTAAGCAAGAGGGTAATACTTCTCAGGCCAAGCCAGCTTGGAGACCAATGCAAGGCTGGAACAAGGGAAAGCAGGCCAAGAAACCTGCCACTGCTACCAAGACAGCATGAAATATTGGCCCCCCGATCCGGGACCGGATCTGGTGGGGGGCAGACTCTCTCTCTTCGCTCAGGCTTGGGCAAGAGATGTTCTGGATCCTTGGGCGCTAGAAATAGTCTCCCAGGGTTATCTTCTGGAATTCAAGGGACTTCCCCCAAGGGGGAGGTTCCACAGGTCGCAGTTGTCTTCAGACCACATAAAAAGACAGGCGTTCTTACATTGTGTAGAAGACCTGTTAAAAATGGGAGTGATTCATCCTGTTCCATTAAGAGAACAAGGGATGGGGTTCTACTCCAATCTGTTCATAGTTCCCAAAAAAGAGGGAGCGTTCAGACCAATCCTAGATCTCAAGATCTTAAACAAATTTCTCAAGGTCCCATCGTTCAAGATGGAAACCATTCGAACTATCCTTCCTTCCATCCAGGAAGGTCAATTCATGACCACGGTGGATTTAAAGGATGCGTATCTACATATTCCTATCCACAAGGAACATCATCGGTTCCTAAGGTTTGCATTCCTGGACAAACATTACCAGTTCGTGGCGCTTCCTTTCGGATTAGCCACTGCTCCAAGGATTTTCACAAAGGTACTAGGGTCCCTTCTAGCGGTGCTAAGACCAAGGGGCATTGCAGTAGTACCTTACCTGGACGACATTCTGATTCAAGCGTCGTCCCTTCCTCAAGCAAAGGCTCACACGGACATTGTCCTGGCCTTTCTCAGATCTCACGGCTGGAAAGTGAACGTGGAAAAGAGTTCTCTATCCCCGTCAACAAGGGTTCCCTTCTTGGGAACAATTATAGACTCCTTAGAAATGAGGATCTTTCTAACAGAGGCCAGAAAAACAAAGCTTCTGGACTCTTGTCGGATACTTCATTCCGTTCCTCTTCCTTCCATAGCTCAGTGCATGGAAGTGATCGGGTTGATGGTGGCGGCGATGGACATAGTTCCTTTTGCGCGCATTCATCTAAGACCATTACAACTGTGCATGCTCAGTCAGTGGAATGGGGACTATACAGACTTGTCTCCGAAGATACAAGTAAATCAGAGGACCAGAGACTCACTCCGTTGGTGGCTGTCCCTGGACAATCTGTCTCAAGGGATGATGTTCCACAGACCAGAGTGGGTCATTGTCACGACCGACGCCAGTCTGATAGGCTGGGGCGCGGTCTGGGGATCCCTGAAAGCTCAGGGTCTTTGGTCTCGGGAAGAATCTCTTCTA